>NC_064411.1:53752500-53917500 GCF_023375975.1 Astyanax mexicanus | reverse complement strand
AAGAGACAAGAAATTCAAGTAATTAACTCTTGATGAGTTCAGCACAGCTGTTAGCTGAAAGCCTGAATTCCAGAGAAAATAGAACATATTCTTCCAACTTTTGACTGGTACTGTATGTACTGTACATTCATATATTGTATATATGGGACATTGGTATCACTCCATGTCTTGACGTTGTAGAAAAACGAGAGTGTGTGAGTTTGTTCGTGTGTGTGTGTGTGTGTGTGTGTGTGTTGTGAGAGAGGGGCATGGAGCCAGACGGCAGGCGCCACTATTTGCGTATGATGACCTCATTTCTGTCCGCCTGCAGAACACACTGTCCACGGCCTTCAGAATATATGTGTGTGTGTGTGTGTGTGCGTGTGTATGTGTGTGTGTGTGTGTGTGTGTGTGTGTGTGTGTGTGTTTTTTTACGGGTGTGCATCTGAATCCACTTACGATGAGCTGGCCTGCGTTCACAAGCTGGAAAATCATAATTAATATGAAGAATTTCAAAGCAGAGCTGGAGTTTCTGTTTTTGAAAAAGCCCACTTATTGTTCTTTTCACTGCAGGACTTTCTCCCTTCATCTCTCCCTCCATCTCTCTCTCTCTTTCTCATCACTCTTTCATCAGCTTTTATCATAAAACCACTCCGCTGTTTTGCTCCGAAAGAAAAGAAACGTTTCCAGACGAAGAATTAAAGCCACGTCTTAAAACTTCAGAAGAGTAAGAGTGCGCCCGTCTGAAAGCCTGACGGAATTTGCCAGGACCCGTTTATTTTATTGAACAGTTATTTATTTATAGGAACCCAACTGAGACCGAAGCTTCGTTCCCGGCACACTCCTGTTTACATCACGCCGAAACAAAGCCCAGATTAAACGCTGTACGTATTAAACACAGGTACGCTCATGCGGGCGCTCACCCGGCACAGCTTTTCAACTTTTTCTGGAAGAATAAAACGGCGTTACCATCAAACGTCTGGAATTTAAGCTTCATTAGTAGAGCAGATGTCTGATTGAGTGATTTTTAGAGGTCTTAAAACTTCAAAAAGCTTCTAAATATGTAAATGAGCAGAGCTGGGTAGAGTTCAATTCTCTCATACTGGCCACTGGATATTCAACATGCCACCTCATGGCAAAGAACTCTTTGAGGATGTGAGAAATAGAGTTTGTGTTATCTACAAAGATGACCCAGGCTATTAAAAGTTGAAGAAGAATTAAAGCCATGCCTCTTATTAATAATAAATAAATAAATAAGTAAAAATGGTGTTGTGATCAAAAGTCTGGAATTTAAGCTTCATTAGTAGAGCAGATGTCTGATTGAGTGTTTTTAGTGGTCTTAAAACTTCAAAAAGCTTCTAAATATGTAAATGAGCAGAGCTGGGTAGAATTCAATTCTCTCATACTGGCCACTGGATATTCAACATGCCACCTCATGGCAAAGAACTCTCAGAGGATGTGAGAAAAACAGTTTATGCTCTCTAAAAAGATGGTCTATGCTATATAAAGTTGATAACTTAAAGCCAAGTCTCTTATTTACAGGAATCCAACTAAGACCGAAGCTTCGTTCCCGGCACACTCCTGTTTACATCACAGTGAAAGAATAAAACAGAATTATGATCAAACGTCTGGAATTTAAGCTTCATTAGTGGAGCAGATGTCTGATTGAGCGTTTTTTAGAAGTCTTCTAAATATGTAAATGAGCAGAGCTGGGTAGAGTTCAATTCTCTTATACTGGCTGCTGGATATTCAACATGCCACCTCATGGCAAATAACTCTCTGAGGATGTGAGAAAAAGAGTTTGTGTTCTCAACAAAGATGACCCAGGCTTTAAGAAGTTGAAGAAGAATTTAAACCGCGCCTTAAAACCCATTTGTTTTATTGAACAGTTCTCTTATACTGGCCACTGGATATTCAACATGCCACCTCATGGCAAATAACTCTCTGAGGATGTGAGAAATAGAGTTTGTGTTCTCTACAAAGATGACCTAGGTTATTAAAAGTTGAAGAAGATTTAAAGCCAAGTCTCTTATTATTTATAGGAACCCTCCTGAGACCGAAGCTTTGTTCCCGGTACACTCCTGTTTACATCACAGCGCAAGAATAAAACAGAATTATGATCAAACGTCTGGAATTTAAGCTTCATTAGTAGAGCAGATGTCTGATTGAGTGTTTTTAGTGGTCTTTAAACTTCAAAAAGCTTCTAAATATGTAAATGAGCAGAGCTGGGTAGAGTTCAATTCTCTCATACTGACCACTGGATATTCAACATGCCACTCATGGCAAAGAACTCTCTGAGGATGTGAGAAATGAAAGCGCAGCAAAAGTTCTACTAAAGGCTCCAATGCTACGTCACCTAATTACCTATCCAATCAGCTGTTCCCTCTGCCTTTAAATAAGATCACTCATTCAGTACCTTTGCTGCCTTTCAGACGCTGATGGTCGTTCTTAGTGTCGTCCGGAGTTCTCTCTTTTATGTCCCGTTCTCGCCTCTCGTGTGTCCGACCGGCGTCCCGTGCTGGCCTCCTGCTGCTGGCCCCTTTGTCGTCGGACGCCTCTCGCTCCTGCTACCGGCGCCTCCCGCTCCTACTGACGCCTGCTGCTCCCCTCGTCCGGTCGGAGGTGCAGGGAAGACGAAATCTGCTTGCCACGCGCCGCGCCGTTGGCTGGCCGGCCCGCTTCTCTACCCCCTCCTGCTCTGTCCCGCCGCCGCCCCAGCCCAATGCCGGTGATAAGCCCCAGCTGTCCCGGTCCTTCAGGCGGTCGCTGTCTCGGTGTGGAGTTCGGATTCTCGTTTGGTCGCTGTCAAAGAGCGCTGTGGATCTGCTTCCGGGTTGCCTCTCCCTGCAACGCAGTGTTCTGTCGTATTGTGCAACCCATCCAGATGTGCTTCTCGACGCCAGTGCACATTCGTGGGACCATTGTTTGTTTTCTTCTTTTATGGTTTTCTGTTAAGTTGTGGTCTCCCCTCCTTGCTCTAAACTGTTCTCCGATATTTTGTTTCGGCTTTTATGAATTTCCTGCTGAAGCATGTTTGAATATGGGGCTTTTTCTAGCACTTTTACTTTTTTATTTTGTACTGGAGTTGCACGGATCGACAGGGTGGCAAAGTGCAACGGAACACCGGTTCACCCGGCCCCTCTGCCTTCGCTCCGCCTCCCCTGGCCTCTGCTGCTGCAGTTACGACTGGCGCAGGCCTGCCCGGATCTTTCTCCTTCTAGCGCGCTCTCCCTGGAACTTTTACCGTCGGTGCGCTGCTTGGCGTGCTCCCTCCTGAATCTTCTACTGTTGATGCGCTGACTGGCGAGCTCCTGCCTCGATCTTCGACTGTTGCTACGCTGACTGGCGCGCTCCTGCCTGGATCTTCGACTGTTACTGCTACTGCGCTGCTGGTGCGCTTCTGCTGGGTCTGCTGCTGGTGCTACTGCGCTGCTGGTGAGCTTCTGCCGGATCTGCTGCTGTTGCTGCTGCTGCGCTGCTGGTGCGCTTCTGTCGGATCTGCTGCTGCTGCTGCTACTGCGCTGCTGGTGCGCTTCTGTCGGATCTGCTGCTGCTGCTACTGCGCCGCTGGTGCGCTTCTGCTGGATCTGCTGCTGCTAATGCGCTGCTGGTGCGCTTCTGCCGGATCTGCTGCTGCGCTGCCAAGCGTGTTTCTGCCTGTGTCCTCTGCTGCCATGGCCTCTTCCTCCTCCTGTTTAGCTACTGCCGTGCCTGGCCCGGCTTTTAGTAGGCCGTTTGTTTCTCCTGATGCTGCTATGGTTTTCCCCGCGCTTGCGTGCTGTCATCCTACAAGGTAAGGTTCTTCTTTTGCCTTCCTTCAGAAGCCCGTTTGCCCCCGGCGTGGATGGTCCTCCTCGCGGTCTTTTGACCTTGTGGCTGGCCGCTCTTCAACCTCTTTTTTTTTTTTTTTTTCTGTTCTGTCTCCTGTTCGCTGTTGATTTTCAGGACTCTAACTCCTTCTGTCGGGGACGTGATGCTGCTGCTGCCTGAGTTTTGATTCAGTCGCACTACTCGGACATTATTCTATTACTCACTACTTCATTCTTTCCGCCATCTCTTCCCCGACCTCGCCTCCCTTACTGTCACACACGGTTACTCATGATTGAGTTTTCACATTCACTTCTTAGAAATATTTTGTATCATGTGCATGTTTGTGTTTCTCGGTGCTTTCAGTCTCTTGCGATTCATGTCATTGCTCCTTGCACTATGCTCCGTAAATTATTTGATGGCAGTTGGCAACATCTACTGCTCTGCCCGGTTTACGACTATTACGTTTTTTATATAGTCTTATGTAATGATAATAATAATAATAATAATAATAATAATAATAATAATAATAATAAATAATAATAATAATAATAATAATAATAATAGTGGTAATTATAGTAATAATAATAGTTATGATAGTAATTATAATAATACTACCATTATTAATCTTTATTTTTATAGCCCCTTCATAAATGTGTGCTGTACGTAGAAAAAGCACAAAATTAAATAACTAATATTTAATCATATTGTTAGTAATGCTAGTAATGCTAAAAATAATAATAGAATACGAACTAATATAAACTATATTATAAAACCGTAATAGGATAAAAAATAATACTGTTAATCTTACGAAATATTGTGACTGTGAAATACACCGATTGAAATTTTAAACGAATGGATATCTTGTTAAAGCTTAGTTTACGGAAATGTCTACTCTGCTTTTTTAAAACTATTTACTGCTGATGAACTGCTTCCCGACTTCTCTTCTTATTAACTTTTATATTCTATTTGGATTTCTTCTTATGTCTTTTCTATTCTTCTGTGTTTTGATCCACATCTAGTGTGTTTCTTTATCCTTACTGTTCTTTATTTCTTATATATTGTGCTGTTGCTGCTGGATGTCTACATTTCCTTATGGATAAATAATATGTCTAATATGTCTAATATGTCTATATATTTTTGTTTCTCTTCCTTTCCTTTCTGTTTTCTCTATCTATCTCTTCTACATGTATGGAGATGCCCTGTTCCTGATGTTCCCAGCCTGGCTCTCCACTGCCCGCTGTGTCGTTCTCCGGCTCTGCAGCCCTGCACTGATTACCATTAACACACTCAGTATCTGTTTCTGTATTAGCCATAGCTCTATAGTTTGTGCCCATCACATTTTTATATTCATAAATTAGTACCTGTTATATTAGCCATAGTTCACATTAATTCTCTGTACTGTTTTTGTTCTGTTATTTGTTTGTTGTTTGTTGTTTGTTTGTACTGAGCGGGTCAACCCGAGTAGGATGGGTTCCTCGGACTGAGTCTTGGTTCCTTCCAAGGTTTCTTCCTCTTAAAGGGAGTTTTTCCTTGCCACTGTGTCACCATAAAATTGGCATCTCTGTGGTGCTGCTCATAAGAGGCGTGGACCTGTTTTTCCTGTAAAGCGGCTTTGTGACAACCTTTGTTGTAAAAAGCGCTATATAAATAAAATTGAATTGAATTGAATTGAATATATCTATCTCTTTGTCTGTCTCTGGGCTCGTGATTTCTCTTGGGTGCTTTAATTTCCTTAGGGATAAATTATATATCTATATATCTATCTCTTTCTGTCTCTGGGCTCGCGATTTCGCTTGGGTGCTTTTCGTGTCTTCTCTGTTTGCTGTGTCATTTGTAGCCTTTCTTGTCTCGCTTTCTTGGTTGTGGTCCGGTATTTCTAATTGTTCTCCTCGGCGCCGTTTTTTCGGCCGCGCTCGATGCGAGCGCCGCTCTGTTTGTCGGTTTTTGGGGGTTTATTTCCAAGGGCGATAGTTTGCCGACTGTTGACAATTAATTTTAACCCTCGCCCCTGGATCTGCCTCTCAGTTCTGTACGAAATGATCGGTGGTGATCGCGTGCCTTTCATAACTTATTATTTTCTCTGAAATTATTAATAAATATATTGTGACCGCGAAGCAGTGATCACGAAGCTCATTAAGGTTTTTCTGCTTGCACTCCGATCATGTCATTGCTCAGTTTAATTACCTGGGAATCAGTAATTATAAATTAATTTAATAATTGGTAACAAAATTTCTCTCTACAAAAATTATTGTTGCCAATTAAATAAGGCACGTCATAATAGTCAGACTATCCGAGTTCATTTTCTAATCCAGCTATATACTCCTCAAAGGCATTGCAAAATCCTCTTCCTCCATTTAAGATAGATTTCTATTTAAAGATATGAATCTAATTTACAAGTTTGATATATTCTCCCTATGTTTCAATACGGCAGCTTTTATGGATTTAAGCGCACAGGCTTTTCACGAGCGCGCGCCGACAATATTTATTTGATCAGTTCAATGCCTCACGCTGTCTGATTTAAGCTTTACTCCTTCCTTCTTTACTGTTTTCACGAAACATTCTATTACAGATAACAGGGCCCTGTTTTACAATTAAAATGCTAAAAGTGCACTCCGATTTCTGCCTTTACACTTCTGGGGCTATCTATCTGCTTTCACGCTCTTCTAAACTTTATGCACCTCTGTTTGGTTTTACCTAATAGCTACCCTGTGGCGAAACGGTGGTAAGATTTCACCTGTCAAATGTCACTTAGGAAACGCTGACCATCTCCATCCTGCTACGTTGGTCGCTCTCTTTAAGAACGACGCAGCCACATCCTCGGCGAAGCTGACGTCACCATTTTGCTACCTGAGAGACGGGTAATTTCAGCACACCTGTCCCACATTAGACCAGAACTGGACCTACTGCTGAACGCTCAGCGAGCTCATTCAACACTGTCTAAGTAAGTTCTATTTATAAGCAAACACTGGAGGTGGTGGAAGTACTACATACTTTAGAGTATGTTAATTTGTGCATCAGTCCGGCGATTTAAATGATCTATTATACATCAACATTTGCTGATTGTTTCAATGCTTCACTAACAGTATTAACCAGTTATTAAAACAATCTGAGATACTCTCCCAACACTGCTGATTATCACATGTCTATACCTATAGCTTAATGCATTATGGCCTGTGGTCATTTACATCAACACATGCCAGGAGACAATCTCCTCTTTATCTTGGGCTCACAGCCCAGACGACATGACATGGGGATTATTGCATGTTACTAACAGCATGTTTTTTCAGGGGTCGAACCCCACGCTTGTCACGCTCGTCGCCGAAGCATTTTGCAGGGCGCCAGCCCGTTACTAACAGCAACGCATGCTTTGGGGGCGGTCCCCACGCATGATGGGCTCGATGCCCAACCTAGATGCATGTTTTGGCCATGGCCCTCACTAACAGCAACGCATGCTTTGATCGGGCTCGACGCGTGTATGAATGTAGGGCCCGTGGCCCGTATGCTTGGGGGCGCACCCCTCGCATAACCTCATTTCCTTCTTGATAACGTCTCTTCCTTCTTCCCCTTCTTCACTCCCCTATCACACAATTTCCCTCTGATCTCCTTTAGGCCCTATATTAAGTTGTTTTTCTACCTTCTATTATTTCTGTACTTCACTATTTACGTCGCTTTAGACAAAAGCGTCTGCCAAATGTAATGTATTGATCGGATGAATGCAGAACTAATTAAAGAATGAAAGAATTAAATGTTTGAATGTAGGCACATGGCCTGTATGTTTGGGGGCATTCCCCGCGCATGCTCGGATGAATGGATAACTGAATGAATGAATATGTAATGATCTAATGAAGAAAGAATGAGTGAAGGGCTCGCCGCCCGTACGCTTCAGGGGCGCACCCCGCTCAGGCCCGTAGCAAGCGTATGTATGAGTGAAGGACTCGCACCGTACGCTTTGGGGGCGCACCCCGCTCAGGCCCGTAGCAAGCGTATGTATGAATGAGGGCATCGGCCCATACTAACAGCATGGAAAGTTGGCGCAATGCAAGCGCATCACTGGACACTACACCTACGTTAACTCTGCTTGTTACTGCACAGGGCACCCACATTTAGATGCATCAAGCATGTGCTCACTTAACACAAGCCACAAGTTAAATGCTAATAAACTCACTCATGCATGAGGATATCCGAGGTATAAAAGGAAATACTTCACTGTCCACAGTCACCGGTGCTAAAGAGCTATCGTTTAAAAGTACGGTATCGTTTAGTATTATGCTAATTATTAATCAATCGTTTCTTTTATTACAGGATGTAGAATAAAGTAAAGATTTACTGGTGGGTATATATATGTATATTAATTCTTTCACTTTTGGGGTTGGCTCCGCCCCTGTCTCCAATGTACGACAGGATCTGCAGAGCCCAGATGAATCAAGCCCTGGGCCGATGACGGGGCCTACGCCAAAGACTCTACTAGAGGACTGTTTCAATATAACCTCTTTATATATGTATCTTTGTTTTGCTAAATATGTTAAAACATTAAATTGTTCAACTGACAACATTTCTTCCGGAGTCGTAATAGTAAAAATAGAGTTTATACTCTCTATAGAGATGTCCCAGACTTTAAGAGGTTAAAATACAGTATCTTATATCTTTCATCTGTCTTTTCATGGAACAACAATATTGAATTGAAACTTTAATATTAATGAGTGTAGTTTACTATCTTCTGAAAATAACGCAAAACAAGTGAGTAAACCCTATATTGAACAAGATCTCATGTGTAAATGGAGAGAAGGGCTGTTAAATTTGGTGTTTTGTGTTCAATTCTTTCTTACTGGCCACTGGATATTCAACATGCCACCTCATGGCAAAGAACTCTCTGAGGATGGGATAAATAGAGTTTGTGTTCTCTACAAAGATGGCCTATGATAAGTCTATAAGAAGTTGAAAAAGAATTTAAACCATGTCTTAAAACTTCAGAGGACTAAAAATACGGTCTTCTAAAAGCCTGACGGAAATGGCTAGGACCCGTTTATTTTATTGAACAGTTAATTATTTATAGGAACCCAGCTTTGTTCCCGGCACACTCCTGTTTACACCACAGCAAAAAGATTAGAACAGTGTTATGATCTGGAATTTAAGCTTCATTAGTAGAGTGGATGTCTGTTTAAGTGCACTTAACACTTCTAAAAGCTTCTAAATATGTAAATGAACAGAGCTGGGTTGAGGGGACAGAACCCAAACTGAAGTTAAAATACAATATTTCCTATTTTCTGCTGAATATTGTATTATATCTGTTTATGGGACACCCTATAGAATTGAAACTTGAATATAACTTAGAGTAGTCAGCAGTACAGCAGTAATTTACTTTTTGGACAATAAGGCGCACTTAAAATCTTTTAATTTTCCCAAAATACCGTCAGTGCGCCTTATACAGTATTTGAATTCTACCAGTCAGGTATTAAAGAGCAGTAAAGTCCCTCTGCTGAAGTACAGCATTATAAGTGTGAGTTTTCAGTGAAGTTTCTCCAGCACTAAGGCTGGGAGCAGCAGCATTAGCATTAGCCGCTAACCGCACAAAACACTAGCTCTTCGCTCTTTCGTTCAGAGGTGAGTATATCGGACTGTAGTCTATGTGTTTGCCGTGTTAAAACCGCTAGCTACTATCGCCCTCAGTCTAGCGCTATCGGACAGCATTTACGTCTCGCTAGCACTGCGGTTAGCGGCTAATGCTAATGCTGCTGCACCCAGCCTTAGTGCTGGAGAAACTTCACTTGAAACTCACCCTTAGACAAAATATTGGAAATCAAAGCTTAATGTAAATAAACTGAAGTGCTTTACTCACCCAAATAAACAGTTTTCTGGAGAGAAATCTGTGTAGATTAACATCCAGCACTCACCTTTTTTTGTTTAAAAATTACAGTTTTGTTTAATTAGGCGCTTCCCCAAATTCCCCATTAGAAGATTTGATTAAAAATACAGTATAAATTTACCGTCTTAAAAAGTAATGCAACACAAGTGAGTGCACTTCATAGTGAGCATGCGCAAATTGTGCCCAATTGTAAAAGTGCAACATGCCACCTCATGGCAAAGAGCTCTCTCAGAGGATGTGAGAAATAGAGTTTTTGCTCTCTATAAAGATGGCCTAGGCTTTAAGAAGATTGCGAACACCCATAAAAAAGGAGCTAAAGCAACTTGGTGGTGGTAGCATCATGGTCTGATCATGGTCGGCATGATTAATCATGTTTAATCAATTATTGTCCCCGATAACATTTATCATCCTTTAGAATAGCACTGCTATCCGAAACATCCTTCTGCAAACACACCTTTTGCAAAATCTCTTTGATAATGAGTATGAAGTTAATTGCCATTAGGAAAAAAATCAGACACACATTAAAGTAAGGATTTAAAAAACATATTTTTAACTTTATTATATTTAGCATTCACACGTAACAAACTTTTTTTATTTTTCAAAAAGAAATGCAAATAAATACATAAAGTTTCTGTACCCTGTTGACTGTAAAACGTGTGATATATAAACACAGCACATGGAAAAATACATACATCTCTATCAACAGAGGTTTAAAGGTTTTAAAGATGCTTTAAAACTGGAGTTTTATCCTGATGCCCTGGTAGAAGTAATAATAATAATATTAATAATAATAATAATTTTACACAGAATAATTATTGCTGAAGCTTTTTTTTGGTTTGATTTTTGGAGAAAATGTTCTTCTCTGTACTGTAATAATTACTGATGTGCTGGAAGCCAAGAAATATGGGTTTGTAGAGGCAGCTTTATGAGTTGGATGGTTTATTTTATTTATATATATATATATATATATATATATATATATATATAGTGTGTGTTCAGTCTCATACTCCAAGGAGAATCCCAGAGAATAAAGTGTCTTGGAGGACGGTCAGCGCTGAGCCGGTTCCATTATCAATAAGAATAGATACATATTCTCCAACCTAGAAATATAAACACACAACAATACAAAATTAATACACTTCTATAATAAAAAAAATATGTGTATCATACATCTCTGGAAAAAATTAAGCATTTCAGTTTATGGATCAGTTTTTCTAATTTTACTATTTATAGGTTTATGTTTGAGTAAAATGAGCATTGCTGTTTTATTCTATAAACTACAAACAACATTTCTCCCAAATTCCAAATAAAAATATTGTTATTTATTTGCATTTATTTGCAGAACATGAGAAATGGCTGAAATAACAAAAAAAAGATGCAGAGCTTTCAGACCTCAAATAATGCAAAGAAATCAAGTTCATATTCATAAAGTTTTAAGAGTTCAGAAATCATCAATATTTGGTGGAATAACCCCAAAAGTTTTTCATGCATTTTGGCATCATGTTCTCCTCCACCAGTCTTACACACTGCTTTTGGATAACTTTATGCTGCTTTATGCGTTTGTGATCATCCATCTTCCTCTTGATTATATTCCAGAGGTTTTCAATTTGGTAAAATCAAAGAATTATTATATTTCTATATTATCCAGTTTATATTAAACGTTTGACACATTCTATATAGGAGATTCTAGATTATATCAGTGGTTCTCAAACTTTGGTAAAGGTACCACTAGTGGTGCTTAAAGCTCTAGAAGACCTCAAAAAATCTTCTTGCATTAAAGCGTAACTGAGCCCCCAGATTTTGTCTGACACCAACCTCAGCTCCAATTTGAAAAATGCTGAACAGAAAATAGAAGCAGTTTGGGAGGGGCACTGGGTGATGTATGGGTTTAGGGGCGGTGCAGAAAGGGGAGAGCTTTAATGTTTCCTTTGCTGTTAAGTGACATACTGCACCAACTGTCTTAGTGAGAAAATATTCAGAGCAATCGACGATAGTACGGTAGTCACCCCAAGTAGTGATCAAAGGGACACTAACAGCTCAGAGATGTGAGCAAGACATCCTTCCAAATGCCATTTTCAGCAGGATGATGCTCATCCACACAGAGGAAGAAACAAGACTTTCCCAGCAGTGTTACCACCAGATGGTAAGTCTGGTTTACTCATGGTAAAGTTTGTAGTTAAAGAGTGAAGACAGGTAACAAATGCTATTTTTTCTTTAGTGTTCTAAGTAGTTTTTAAATAGTGGTTTAATTACTTATATTACTTTTGCAATTAGATCAATGTACAAGACACTATGCTTAATAATGAAATGTATTTTAAAGTTATTTTGTGTATATTATGTAATTTCCTGGGGACAAAAATGGCACCAATTTGGTGGAATGGCCCACATATTTTTACTCTAATATTGAAATCTCTCTAATATATTGTCATTATATTCACAGATAAAGCTTTATCTATAGTAATTGATGATATGGTTCAGACAGGCAGGCTAGGTGTGTTTGTGTACGTCTGCTGGCTTTTATATAATGGGCTAACGTGGTGTTTGTGTACAGTTCTGATAGACAGTAATCGTATTTATATGCTGTATAATTGTTGTGTATGTTTGCCAAAGTCTTTGTGTGTGTGTGTGTGTTACCTGCAGGTATAGGGTTCCTGTCAGTAGGATGCTGAAGACGCCCCCTGCTGGACTCACCCCTGTTACTGTCTCCAAAGATCTGCAGCAAAACAGCACAAAAAAACAAACCACTTAAAAATGATGAGTTTCTTTGATTTTACCAAATTGAAAATCTCTGGAATATAATCAAGAGGAAGATGGATGATCACAAACCATCAAACCACCAAACTGAACTGCTTGAATTTTTGCACCAGGAGTAAAGCAGCATAAAGTTATCCAAAAGCAGTGTGTAAGACTGGTGGAGGAAGGAGAACATGATGCCAAGATGCATGAAAACTAAATATTCCACTAAATATTGATTTCTGAACTCTTAAAACTTTATGAATATGAACTTGTTTTCTTTGCATTATTTTCGGTCTGAAAGCTCTGTGTCTTTTTTGTTATTTCAGCCATTTCTCATTTTCTGTAAATAAATGCTCTAAATAACAATATTTTTATTTGGAATTTGGGAGAAATGTTGTCTGTAGTTTATAGAATAAAACAACAATGTTCATTTTACTCAAACATAAACCTATAAATAGCAAAATCAGAGAAACTGATTCAGAAACTGAAGTGCTCTCTTAATTTTTTTCAGAGCTGTATATTGCCAAAACAATAGGAAATTCTGGTGCAAATTGATCTTGGATCTATTGTAGGAATTTATTTGTACCCTAGCTAACAGTTTTGCTTAATTTTTAGTTTTGTTAATATTACTTTTAACATTTACATAATGTTAGTATTTATCTAGCTGGAAACGTTATATAAAAAGTGTACACAGCTAACAAATTAGCACCCATTTCACCAGTAGAAAACTCACAAATTGGACATATACCTTTTATTAAAACAGTTGGTCATTTGGGTATTTCCTTAGTTTAGCTACCCAGCTAACAAATTAGCACCAATTCCACCAGTATAGAACTTATGAACATATCTGCTTTTTATTAAAACTGCTTTTTGTATGGATATGTCATTTGCTAAGCTTCACAGCTAATTAGTGCCCATTCCACCAGTAGAGTATACGTATACTGGTGGAACTAGCACTAATTTGTGAGCTGAGTAGCTAAGCTACATTAAGCAAATCAAAAGCGCAAGAACAAACTGTTTTTAAAGCGAAATTCTTTCGATTTTTAGGGACTTGGGGATTTAAAGTTTGAGAATGTTGTTGCTGTCCAATAAAAAACAGCAACTTTACAGGCAAGAGATAAAACCTTCTTAATTTTCAATGGAAGTCAATGTAAAAAGAATTTATTTCAGGTTATTTTAGAGATTTTATTTTGGTTCGTTCATCAAGAAATTGTAATACAGTGTAAGGGACAGTTTATTATGTAGTAAACAATAATAATTAATAGTAAATCTACAAAAGTGGAGATGTCGACGATATGGAAGAGTACCTTTAATGCAGGTTAATATAAATAAATTGCTGTGTGAAATTTGGTAGAGAGAAATTATATCCAATAAACCTACCAGATCACTCTGATATAGAATAAAATAAACATATTAAGGACATACATTGTTGTAGGGACAGTGTAATTACAATATTTTGTCCACTAAATTTTAATTTTAAAGAAATATCTTAAGGATTGCTGCATTAATACCCTTATTTTCAAGAGAAATAATGAATAAGCAGGTGTTCCAATACTTTTTTTTATATAAGCTGATGAGCTGAATACTCACACATTGCTCTGGCAGAGGGACTCTATACATATGGAGGCTTTAATGCTGTCCCTCTGTCTCGCTTGAGGCCTTTTCTGACTCTCGCTGGATTCTGAGAAAACACACACACACATTGTAGAGGAAGGATGCGTTGTGGGTGGATGTTCGGTATCAGGACCCCACCCCTTTTCCTCTGAGCTTTATCTCCGGCGCTGTCAGAGTCGCCTGATGATGCAACCCCGCTGCAGGCATTGCATGTGCTTCGACTTGCAGCTTGACGCAACGAATCAAACGTACATCATTTTCTGTGTTTCTGACAAACGCGTCTCCCTGCACTGCCTCAGGTCACGAGTCAACTGGTGTTAAAGGGGAATTCCACCAAATGTAACATTTCATAATTCAGTGGATAAGGGGTAAACATTGATTCAATGAAACAATGAGTGGGGGGTTGGTGCCAAATTGGGGTTCATTGAAGAGAAATTGACCTATTGGTTCGCTTTACAGTGGCAGTGAGGGGAGACATCCCACCTCTCCTGTGACTCATGGGATTCTCTTGAATAATAATTATAGAGGGCTATTGTTGATGGGGAGGGGGGATCGTGGCTCTATTTGTTGATGGGAGAAGTTTGTAGCGCTATTTGTTGATGAGGGGGGAGATTGTGGCGCTATTTGTTGACGGGGGATATTGTGGCGCTATTTGTTGTCGAGGAGGGAGATTGCAGCACTGTTTGTTGATAGGGAGATTGTGGCGCTATTTGTTGATGGGGAGATTATGGCGCTATTTGTTGATGGGAGAAGTTTGTAGCGCTATTTGTTGATGAGGGCGGAGATTGTGGCACTATTTATTGACGGGGAGGTTTGTAGCGCTATTTGTTGTCGAGGAGGGAGATTGCAGCACTGTTTGTTGAAGGGGAGATTGTGGCGCTATTTGTTGATGGGGAGTTTGTGGCGCTATTTGTTGTCGAGGAGGGAGATTGCAGCACTGTTTGTTGAAGGGGAGATTGTGGCGCTATATTTGTTGATGGGGAGATTGTGGTGCTATTTGTTGATGGGGAGATTGAGGTGCTATTTGTTGATGGGGAGATTGTGGCGCTATTTGTTGATGGGGAGATTGTGGCGCTATTTGTTGATGGGGAGATTGTGGCGCTATTTGTTGATGGGGAGATTGTAGAGCTGTTTGTTGATGGGGTGATTGTGGCACTATTTGTTGATGGGGAGATTGTGGCGCTATTTGTTGATGGGGAGATTGTGGCGCTATTTGTTGATGGGGAGATTGTGGCGCTATTTGTTGATGGGGAGATTGTAGAGCTGTTTGTTGATGGGGAGATTGTGGCGCTATTTGTTGATGGGGAGATTGTAGAGCTGTTTGTTGATGGGGAGATTGTAGAGCTATTTGTTGATGGGGAGATTGTAGAGCTGTTTGTTGATGGGGAGGGGGGATCGTGGCTCTATTTGTTGATAGAGGAGATTGTGGCGCTATTTGTTGATGGGGAAATTGTAGAGCTGTTTGTTGATGAGGGGGGAGATTGTGGCACTATTTATTGACGGGGGAGGTTTGTAGCGCTATTTGTTGGCGAGGAGGGAGATTGCAGCACTGTTTGCTGATGGGGAGATTGTGGTGCTATTTGTTGATGGGGAGATTGTGGCGCTATTTGTTGATGGGGAGATTGTGGCGCTATTTGTTGATGGGGAGATTGTGGCGCTATTTGTTGATGGGGAGATTGTGGCGCTATTTGTTGATGGGGGATGTTTGTAGCTCTTTTTGTTGGCAAGGGAGAAGATTGAGGGGATTTGATGACAGGAGGGGAGATCACAGTGCTATTTCTTGACAGAGAAATTTCGGCACTGCTTATTGGTGGTAGGGTAGATCACGGAGCTATTTGTTCAAGGGGAGAGATTGTGACAGTATTTGTTGATGGAGGACATTGCTGTGCTATTTGCTGACAGGGGATGTTTGTAGTGTTATTTGTTGACTGGGAAAATTACAGCATTGTCTGGTGGGAGGCGAGATCACAGTGCTATTTGTTGACGGGGAGATTACGGCAAAATGACAGGGATGTTTGTAGTGCTATTTTTGGGCAAGGGAGGAGATTGAGGCATAATTTGTTAGGGGAAATTGTGGCACTATTTTTTGCCAGAGCAACACTATTTGTTGATGGGGAAGATTGTAGCACTATTTGTTGGCGTGGTGGGAGATTGTGACGCTGTTTGTTGACGGGGGATGTTTATAGAGCTATTTTTTGTCAAGGGATGAGATTGCGGCACTATTTGTTGATAGGGAGATCGCAGCGCCATCTGTTGACGGAAGAAATCGTGGTGATTTTTGTTAACTGGAAGAAATTGAGGCATTATTTGTTTACGGGAGGAGATTGCGGGGCTATTTGTTGACAGTGGGTGAAGTTGATTGGCACTCGACCTCTTTCTTTCATATTGCATCAGTTCATCAGTGTGATTTTGCAGCCAAACACAGGGAATATAAAGGCATTCCCCCTGCTGGTATTGTCCATGGTGGGAACATGACTGTAAGATAAGTTGATATAAGTTTACAGAGGCTGAGTTACTTACCCAGTACTAGGCTGGCTGTGAGCTGGTAGAAGCCAGAAACAGGAGCTGTATAGCGGCCATTGCTGGCGTTGAAGCCTTGACCTCGCTGGTGAAACTGCTCTGCATCTGAGGGCTACAGCAAATGGAGATGACTTGTTTAAGATAGAGTTGGAGGAACCATCTCAATAGGCAAAATTGTGAAAGGTTGACAAACTTCCTCTGCCCTATAAAAAGGCTCTCAGAGGATACTTTTGGGTAGTGTTTTATATGGTCATTTTATTGATTTAGTTCATCCATCAGTCAGTCTTTGTTCCCTTTGTTTGCAGTTGTATCATAAATGAGAAACTTGGACTGCAAGCATCGCATACGACAGTCAGTCACCCCTAGTAGTGATTCAAGGGACACGAACAGCTCAGTAATAATTGCAGGACATCCTGTTGAAGCCACATTCATGGCAGGGCTTCCAACTGGCATTTTCTCAGCAGGATAACGCTCACCCACACATAGCAAGGGTTTTCCAGGAATGTCTTTACTAAATTGCAAGACTTTTTTTGTCCTGCCTGGTCTCCAGATTTATAATCAATCGAGCAATGATTATGGGACTATCAGCTGGTAGACTGCATCTTCAGCTTCAACCAACAAGTGTAGAGCTACAGGATCTACAGGCCCAGCAACATCCAACCTTGTCTCTAATGGCAAAGGTTCCATCAGGTATTTTTCAGCAGGAGAATGCTCGCCCACACACAGCAATGGTTTTCAAAAGTAGCAGAAGCTATTTTGAAGCCTAAAGCTTGTGTTTGTACTCAGTCTACTGTATTTTATTACTTTTATAAGTAACGTTGAGTCTTACAGTGTCAGAAATCACATAACGTGGCTGTCTAAAGAAACCGATGTATCTTAAAAAACAGGAGGAAGAAGCAATAATGTAAAAAAACAGCTGCTGATGTTTTCCAATGATTTCTTAACTTAAATACAGATACATAAGATGCTTTTCTTTGGGCAGCTAGTCTCAGTTGACTGTGTAAAGATTCAGGCCTGCAGGTTTCACTATATAAAATCTGGAAGCTTCCACCGCTTGTAAGCTGCATTAGACTGTAAGCGCCCGAGCAGAACTGCAGAAATAAACTTCAGAGACCGAGCATGTCTTGGCTGATCGGCTGTGTTTGAGGTAAAAGTGGGGAAAATTGTGTAAAATTGATTTTTCACCAAACTATTCCTACTACTGAAAACATCGCCAGCATGTCTCACGCTCTCGCCAGTGCGGTCGGCCCGAGCTGACGTCCTTGGCCCGGGACGGCTGACAGGAATTAGAACCGGTGCCGAAGTTTGGGGCCAAGGAATGTCGTGTTTGGTTGAGCATGGGCGCCACTCACGCTGCTGAAGGGCTGGAGCTCCTGCAGGCTTCGGCGGTGGACCAGCAGGTTGCGGTGCAGATGGCAGTGGAAGGCCGTGGCCACGCGGGGGGGCTGATCGCAGAGCAGGCAGTGGGTCCCCACCATCTCTGGAGGCAATCAGAGAACGGAGACAGAGAGTCGAGTTAGAAAAGGAACGAGAACATTGGTTAAACTTTGATGTATTAACCCCTTGAAGTCCAGACGTTAAGGGAATTCTCCCATTCTATTGTATCTGAAGCATATGGAATTGAAGTATAGGTTTATGTTTGAGTAAAAAAAACATTGTTGTTTTATTCTATAAACCACAGACATTTGTCCCAAATTCCAAATAAACATATTCTCATTTAGAACACTTATTTGCAGAAAGATTGCAAAGATAATGTAAAGAAAACAAGTTCATATTTATAAAGATTTAAGAGTTCAGAAATCAATATCTGGTGGAATAACCCTGGTTTTTAATCACAGTTTTCATGCATCTTGGCATCATGTTCTCCTCCACCAGTCTTACACACTGCTTTTGGATAACTTTATACCTTACACTCCTGGTGCAAAAAATCAAGCAGTTCAGTTTGGTTTGATGGCTTGTGATCATCCATCTTCCTCTTGATTATATTCCAGAGGTTTTCAAATTGTTCAAATCAAAGAAACTCATAATTTTAGGTGGTATCTTTTTTTGCATCTAGATTTAAAGGCTTGCTAGTGTGTCTTTGTTATTGTAATGACAGGAAAAGTACACGACATAAAAGCATGTACTAATTCTCTTAACTAATCATGGATGTGTTTTAAAAAGCAGTTTCAATAAATCAATCAGCATGTCATATGCCATTTCCTTTAAGACACAGGTACGCTCTGATCTGGCGGATTGCTATTTTAATGGCGCAGCTACCTGCACGTGTCCAACACATCTCAGTAGAGGAAACTGACTTGCTTGTTCACACTGTTCTGTTTATTGTTGATGTAAAAGTAAGGGGTTTGAAAATTGCTTCATCATCCAAGATAGCAATGAACGACGGAAGACTGTTGATGTCTGTCTAGGTTGCTTTCAGTCAGTGTGACACCTGTGTTTTCATTGCAAAGATAGCAATACTCATATTCACAAGCACTGTTGCTATTTTAATGAAACTGGTGTCTGGTATGAATCCAGTAAAATTGTTTTTTAATATGATTGGATCTGATCATGACTTGGTACCACATTGTGATTGGCTGTTTAATGAATAGTGTCACTGACATTACTAATTATATGCCCTGAAGCAGGAGATCTTAAGAAACTAGTCCAAAGACTTTTGCAATATGCTGCAGTGAATGTGGATGTGATTTCTGGATTTTTGCTTTTCTGTATGCATGGACAATTCTAGCCAGAAGTCACTGGTCACAATCATTACCTTCCATTGTGACGTATTTCCAGTTTATACATAAATGCTTGCCATTTGAAACTTCTGAACTTCTGAACTATGTTCCATGTGGCTCCCACTATCAGGCCTCGCTCCATCTCCAGTTATTCTGCAATAATTTGCATTTGTCTTGCATTGCCATGAGAACGTTGGTTCAACATGTTCAACCTCACTCACAAAATCGCACTTCACAACTTCAACTTCAGGTAACATTTCACAATCAATTCACAAATGAATTGTAAGCTAACAGAGGTTTGCATAGGTTTGTGCTTTAGACCCGAATTCAGGCCCTGTGCTTTCTGCAGGGTTGCCAGATTTCCTTTGTTATTTCGACTGCTTTCTCTTTTTTTTCTGGCCTTCGCCATCATTCCATAAGCTGTTAGCTCCTCACGCCGCAGGCTATCTGCCCCCTCAGCCCGGAGGAGCTCTGAAGAACCAAGATAAACAGCGAGGCGCGAAATGTTTGGGATTATCTCTGACTGACACTTGGCCGCATATAAAGTCATTAAACAATCTGTGTCTGAAAGAGAGATGTAAATATTTGGAGTGCGAGAGCGTGCACGAGTGCCGCGCGGGTGTATGAGTGCACTGTGGGTTGATGAGTGTGTGGGGGGGTGAAGTGTGTGTGTGTGTGTGTAGGGGGGGTGGGGGGTGGTTTGGACATGCTGGAGTGTGTGAGTTTGCGGCGCCACTGTGCTTTGCAGTGTGAATAAGAGCCTTTATGTTTTATATTGCTGTCAGAACAGCCCGCAGCTCGCCGCTCCAGAGCACAAACAGACCTGTGTCTGCTTTCCTGGCCTCCTGCCAACCCTCATTCCACACACACAAAAACTCACACACACTCACACACACACCAATGCACAATGTGGAATCCAGGGAATTCTTCGCCCGGGCCACGTCGCATCCACGTCCAAGAAAATTACACCTATTAAGGGATCAGACCAGCCCACAATCAGACAAGCCAGAGGCCTCCCCAACAAACCAGCGAGACAACACACACACATACTATACACACACACACACATGTATCACAAGCATCACAATGAAAGTGACCCAGCCCAAACACACACCTAATGCCACACAAAAATCCACTACATCACTTAGACAAAAGGTGGATAAATGCTCCCATCTGATCTTGGACCCAAAATTGCGAGTCGCTACAAATTACGCTGCACTCGCTGCCAAATTGCATGAAAGCGCATGAAAACGCAATTACTCACCATGCCAATGCTAAACAGAGGGTAGCTAGCAATCGCAAAACACAAATGTAGAGCTAGTGCAGAGGGGAAGCTGTTTCCTGAAGTTAAAGTTAAATAAGCAATGGTTTGGTTAAGGATCTCTTACCAAGTGGTACTCTCACCAAGAGGTACCACTACCCAAGCGGTACACTCACTACCCAATGCTAATGCTAAACAGAGACTAGCTATAAAATCACAAAACACCAATGCAGAGCTAGAGTAGAGGGGAAGCTGTGTCTCAAATTTTGAAGAAGCAATGGTTTGGTTAAAGATTTCTCACCAAATGGTACTTAACAAGTGGTACTCTCACCAAGTGGTACTTTTACCAAGAGGTACACATTTAACAAGAGGTCAGTTCAACAAGAGGTACACTCACTAAGAGGTACACTCAACAAAAGGTAATCTCATCAAGAGGTACACTATCCAATTCTAATGCTAAATAAAGACTACCTAGCAATCAGAAACGCCAATGCATAACTAGAGTAGAGGCAAAGCTGTTTACTAAAGGTTAAAGAAACGGTTTAGTTAGAGATCTCTCACCAAAATGTACTCTCACTAAGAGGTACTCTCACCAAGAGATACTCCCACCAAGAGGTACTCCCAACAAGATGTACTCTCACCAAGAGGTACTCTCAGCAAGAGGTACTCTCACCAAGAGATACTCTCACCAAGAGGTACTCTCACCAAGAGGTACTCTCACCAAGAGGTACTCCCAACAAGATGTACTCTCACCAAGAGGTACTCTCACCAAGAGGTACTCTCACCAAGAGATACTCTCACCAAGAGGTACTCTCACCAATAGATACTCTCACCAAGAGGTACTCTCACCAAGAGGTGAGAGTACCCAATGCTAAAGCTAAACAGAGACTAGCCAGACATTGCAAAACACCAATGCAGAGCTACAGTAGAGAGGAAGTGGTATCCCAAAGGTTGAAGAAGCAAATGTTTGGTTAGAGGTCTCTCACCAAGAGGTACACAGGTAAACAGAGATTAGCTTAAAGGTTAAAGAAGCAATGGTAGTAGGCTTCAACCACACAAACAAGGGAAAATTGAGTGGCTTTTTATTATTTTATAATGTTCTGCCATGCAGATTAAAACTAAAGTAAAGTGTTAAACATACCAGAATATGTTTTATATTTTACATTCTTGCTAAGATGACAGCTTTGCACATCTTGACATCTTTCAGTAAACAGCTGTCCTGTCAAGAGTTAATTACTTGAATTTCGTGTCTCTTAATAAAGTGTTTGAGAGCATCAGTTAAAGTAAAGTAGTGAAGAGGTAGAGTTACAGGTATACAGTGAATAGTGAATATTTAAGGAATGAAAATCAGTCAAACTCTGAAAACTGATGAAACTGGCTCTTATCAGGACGTTCCCAGGAAAGGAAGAGCAAGAGGTACATCTGTTGCACAAAATAAGTCAAAAATCAGAGGGTTATCCAAGGAATCAAGCAAAACATGAATTTTGAGTGTAGTGTAAAATGTGATGTGTGCTTTTATCTGGATGTTAGCTAGGTGTTTTGTTTTTTTTTTTGGTTAATTTCTACCTGCTTTGTGGGGTGTTCTATCCTATTATAAAGTGTACAATACAATAGCTTGTTAAGAGAAGTTGGTTTTCTTTATTTTTTTCATTTCATTAACTGCTTCTGCTAAAATACATGTTTAACACCTTTTATCTCCTAGTTGCAAGAAACAAATTGACCAATATTCTCCAGGAAACACCTGGAGACATTGGTTTGATTGCTGGTTTGAACTTCTTCTCTTCGTTCACAATAAGCTCATAAATCATTTTTCTGGAGCGCTCTAAAGCCAACCGCCAACATTATAGCGTTGGTCTTTGTTTGGGTATGTGGTATTTGGTCAGTGTGCCAAAGCAGCGTAAACATTTTCCATACCTTTCAGCTTCCCCTGGAGATCTTCCATGATCTCATCCTGGTTAGGCAGCATGGGGCCAGGTAGCCCAGGTGGACCCTGTGGCCCTGGAGGTCCTGGAGGACCGGGAAGACCATGCTGCATAAAGAAAATATATTGATTTCTTATTTATCATGTTTTTGAGAGAACAATTTGCTTCAGCAGTTGGAAAGAGAAGATACTCTAGTGTTAAAAAAGTAGATTCAAGTATACTATGCATTATTAAGCTATAGTGCACTAAAGTGTTCTTGTAGCCACATTATTATTAATATATATAATATAATATATTTAACTATTTTTGTACTTATTATACTTTAATTGTATAAAATAGTAAAAAAAGTCTTACTTAAATTGTGCTAAGTGAAATTAACTGTACAATATAAAATGGAACTAGTTTAAATATATTTAAGCAACATTTAAACATTTAAACTACTTAATGTATATAACCTCATATTTGAAATATGCTTACATATGTAAAATTATAATACACTATAATACAAATATATTTACATTACAGTACAAAAATGCTTCTTGTTCCTGTCTTTTGTAAGTAGCACACTTCTAGTAAACATCTAGTATATTTGTTGGGTATAAAATATATGATTTAATATACTTTACTAAAAAAAACTTTACTTTTTAACGTGTTAAAAATTTACTTTACATTTTTGTCTTTGATATTTAAATGCATTTTTTTAACACTGTGTCCTATAACTTACTTGTATTTATATATTAGAGAGCATTGAAATACATTTTAACTGTTATGTTCGTGTAATATATTAATTTTTTATGACATATAAAAATATATATTAAACATATTTTAAAAACATTTGCCAATGTAGTAATTTAATTCACTTTCTGAAAAAAAGTTACATGATACATTGCACTTTAAGTGAAGTACTGTAACAGATGTTTTTTTTTTTTACACACTTTGCTAAAAATGTACAAAAGTATATTTGGAAAAAGGTATTTTAGAAGTATACTGAATTACATTAAACTAAAAGTGTACTTCATAGTAATCAATTTAAAAAAAAATACACTATATTTTATATAGTTTACTTTCAAACATTTGATGAAAGCATAATATTAATGTACTTTTAATATATTTTAGGTAAGTGCATAAATGTGTTAGTATATTTTCAGCATACTTAGATATTTTTTAATATGTTTTCAGTGGAATTAGGTATATATATTTTTTTCACCAGGGTCAGTGAACCCTGATGACTGTCCTTAAATAATTTATGTAGCTTCCAGACCTTCAAAAGATATGTAAATATATAATTTATGCATTACAGATATAAAATAACATGTGAATGTGGATATGGATATGGATATATGACATTTTTGCCAGAGCTGCTTATCAATTGCATGGGCAATTCTAGCCAGATGTTGCTGGTCATGATCATTACTACCCACTGTGGGATGCTGGTAATGCCTTCTTTGTATCTACCTGGCATCCACTATCAGCCCACGCTCCACCTCCCATAATTCACCTCACCTTGACACAGGTACGCTGGCCAGTGTTCAGCCTCACTCCCAAGATAACAGAATACATCCAAGCATCTTACCTTCGAGATTCTTTTGTTCTGTTTGGGCTTCTTGTTCCCGCCCTTATTGGAGTTGTCTATGAAGATTCTCCAGGTTCTGTGAGGACTAACTATCGTCATATCTGAGGACACTGCCTCCTGAGGAAGAAGAAATTTTAAGCAAAAATTCAAGCAATTGTGAAATTTCAAAACAGTTACGAGAATAAACTTTGGGTGACGTAAGCTCTTCTTTGTAAGAAGTGACAGTGAAATATGCAAAACGGGGAAAAATGAACTCTTTACACCAATTACAATACATTCTGATGGCTTTCGTCAGGTGTGATGACCTAAGAAGGGATGAAATCTTACAAAAAAATGCATCTTTGAACACAAATGCACTAGACAGTTTTGATAGAGCAGATCAGTCTAAAGCAGAGGTGTCCAAACTACGGCCCGGTTTCCTTTTTTGGAGCGGCCCGCGAGGTATTTTAGAAATAGAATGAAAGTTGGCCCGCTGTTAAGCAGGTTTTTATAATGTGAGATTCAAAGTTGGAATGCTAGATGTCAGAAACGGGCCAAAGAGTCTAAAAGCAGAGAGGGTGTGCATTTCTAGCGCAGAAAAACAGACCAAAGAGTCTAAAAGCGGAGAGAGTGTGCAGTTGTAGCACAGAAAAACGGGCCAAAGAGTCTAAAAGCGGAGAGAGTGCACAGTTCTAGCGCAGAAAAACAGGCCAAAGAGTCTAAAAGCGGGGAGAGTGCACATTTCTAGCGCAGAAAAATGGGCCAAAGGGTCTAAAAACGGAGAGAGTGCGCATTTCTAATACAGAAAAACAGGCCAAAAGTTGTAGGGCAGAAAAACGGGCCAGAGAGTCTAAACGTTGCCGTAATTAAGGAGTTTAATATTAAGAGACATCATGAAATTAAACATCAATTTGAAAAATCTTAGTTTGCACAACACTGTCAAAGATAAAGATAGTCATGTAAAATGGTGTGTAAATGAAATAATCAGGAAAAAAGTATCATTTAAAACGGGACAAAGAGTCAAAAAGTGGAGAGAGTGCGCATTTCTAGCGCAGAAAAACGGGCCAAAGAGTCTAAACGCGGAGAGGGTGCGCATTTCTAGCGCAGAAAAACGGGACAAAGAGTCTAAACGCGGAGAGAGTGCGCATTTCTAGCACAGAAAAACGGGCCAAAGAGTCTAAAAGTTGCCGTAATTAAGGAGTTTAATATTAAGAGACATCATGAAATTAAAAATTTGAAAAATCTTAGTTTACACAACACTGTCAAAGATAAAGATAGTAAGTCAAGTAAAATGGTGTGTAAATGAAATAATCAGGAAAATGTATTATTTAAAGTGGTATATTTCATTATTTGTTTTATTACAGAGTCTGTGGCCCGTGACTTTAAATATATTTCTCCTTCTGGCCCCCAACAAAAAAAAGTTTGGACACCCCTGCTTTAAAGCAACCCTTTTAAAAGGAGTATAGTGGTAAAGTGAGTTCCAGGTTGTATAGGGCAATAGAGGAAGATGGATGATCAAAAGCCATGAAACTAAGCTGAACTGCTTGAATTTTTGCACCAGGAGTAAAGGCATAAAGTTATTCAAAAGCAGTGTGTAAGACTGGTGGAGGAGAACATGATGCCAAGATGCATGAAAACTGTGATTAAAAACCAGGGTTATTCCACCACATATTGATTTCTGAACTCTTAAAACTTTATGAATATGAACTTGTTTTCTTTGCATTATTTGAGATCTGAAAGCTCTGCATTTTTTTGTTATTTCAGCCATTTCTCATTTTCTGCAAATAAATGCTCTAAATGACAGTATATTTTTTTGGAAATTGGGAGAAATGTTGTCCGTAGTTTATAGAATAAAACAACAATTTTACTCAACATATATTAAAGATAGCAATATATATATATATGGACTGTAAGGTGTATACGGTAGTGTAATGTACAGGGTGGCATAGGGTAGTATGGAAAGTATAGGGTCATATATGGAGTATATAGAGTATATAGGCAGTATTGGAAGTATAGGGTATGATAGGGTCGCATAGGGAGTATGGGATAGTATTCAGAGTATAAGGAATATAGGGTAAGATTTGGCAAATTTCATCACAGTATATGTGCCAGATGTCAAGCAATAGGAATAAAAGCAATGAAATTCAACAAAAACATATATTATATAAATTATATATTTAAAAAAAACTGTACTAACATATTTTCTTTGCAATATTTGATGCTTTTTTAGACTTATTTATACATATTTTAAATGCTTGTTAGAAGTAAACCCCACCAGATAACCTTTGCAACACTCATCCATCAACATATAATTGCATGTTCAGTAATGCCAGTTAATTCTAATACCTGTAGAAGTCAGTAATTTATTTTGAGATAGATTTTTCCACCACTTTAAAAAATATATACATTACAGTAAATCCTCCATTTATATCGCATTGAAAGGTCTGCAAGATTTTAACAGACTGCCCCTGGGGTAACAAATACCCAGGTATACAACAGGTGGACAACACATGTGGATGTATGGCTGGTAATATATAAAATATATATACATGTGAACTTACCGGGCTTTCTGTGCTCACTGTGTTGCTGTCTTCCTCAAACTCTAGATGTTCGTGGCTCTCTTGTGCTGGACAGGAACTCAGCAGGAGGCTCAGGACCAGGGGCAACAGTGGCCCTCCTGCCCCAAGCCAGGGCAACATGCTGCAGTGTTAGAGGGCAGTCCTTTAGGCAAATCCTCAGAGTGCTGGTCCCATCCCAGTCCAGGGAGTCAACTAATGGTTCTGTAGTCCTCAGATTGCAGAAGAGGAATTGCTTCAAGAAATAACCTTAAAATTATAAAAGATGCTGCTGTCCAATGTTAAAAATGAATCCTCAGTTCTCAATCAAAATTTAGAGAGCATTTTTAGTCAGGAAATTTAAGTGGTCCTCAACAGTTTGTTGGTTCTCTCAGTCTCGATTTGGAGATTGAGTCATAAATCCTTGGTCAACTTGCTTGCATGTTCTTTTTTGGAGGGAATCGAAATAGTTTGCATCAAAGTCATCCTCAAGACTTTATTGGTGTCTTTTCAGCCTTGCTTTGGGGATTAATTTGTCTTCTTATATAGTTTTGAAGATTGTATCTCAAATTCTTGATAAAAAAATCAGCTCAAGTTGTTCGTTGAAAGAGTGGAGGTCTCTTTTAAGAGTTTGTAGATCCTCTCAACCTTGGTTTGAAGATTATATCTTAAATCCTTAGTCAAATAACAGCTTGAACGTGACCCTTAAGTGTTTTCAGGTCCTCTGAACCTTGGGTTTGGAGATTGTGTCTCAAATTCTTGATCATAAAACCATCTCAGGTTGTTCCTTGAGAGAGTAGATGTGTTTTTTAAGAGTTTGTAGATCCTCTCAACCTTGCTTTGGAGATTGATTTGAAAATCCTCGGTCAAATATCAGCTTGAATGTGACCCTTAAGAGTTTGTAGTTTGTCTCTTAATATAGGTTTGGAGATTGTATCTCAAATTCTTGATTAAAAACAGCTCTTTTAAGAGTTTGTAGATCCTTTTATACTTGGTTTGGAGTCAGATAACAGCTTGAAAGTGGTCCTCAAACGTTTTTCGATCCTCTCAACCTTGGTTTGGAGACTGTTTCTCAAATCCTTGGTCCCTAAGAGTTATTTGAGTTGCAAGAGCACTTTGAGTTGCAAATCCTTGATCAAATACCAGCTCAAGTTGTTGCTTCGACAATTGAAATGGTCCTCAAGATAAAGATTAAAGAAGCATTGGTGTGAATCTAGTTCTTGGTTTCTTGGATGGAGATTCCCAGTTCTTTGGAGTCAGATCAGCATCTCTGTTCTCTGTTCTTTTTTAAAGTAGTCCTTAAGGTCTATTCCTCAGTTCTCTGTATACAGAAGCTCCCATGCCATCTTAGACCATCCACACCTTCTTACTACAGTCTTACTATGGTCTAAACATCCTCAGATCAAGTGTGTGCATTCCATAAAAATGGCATGTGTGGCACTGTGGTGATTATCAGTCGCGTGGCTTAGTTACAGTGTGACTGCTCGTGATAAAGCCAGCTCGTGGGTGGTATTTCCTCTTGTCTCAGGGTTTCCCTTGTGTCCTGTTGACTCAACCCAGAGCCTTTGCTTGCCCAGATGTTCCTGTAATTCCTTGAGTGATGCTGATGCTGATGTTTCGTTCCTCCAGACTCCAGTCTCCTTCCAAACCTCCTTCTTCTTCCTAATGTTCTTCACCCAGCTGTCTCAGCCTCCAGAGCAGACCAGAGCAGACAGCTCTGTGTTTTGAAGCCTCTCTGTATTTTGTAGCCTCCAGTAGCCAGACCCCTCCTCCTCCCCCTCCTCCTCCTCCTCCTCTCGTCACTCCACTCCTCCTCCCGTCGTCTATCTGCCCCTGAATCTGGAGCTGTCACTTCGTCTCTCCACAGCCCCCCGACTCCCTCGTCTGACCCTCGTCTCTCTCTCGTTCTCTCTCTCTTTCTTTCTTTCTGTCTGAGCATTCCCGGGTCTCCCTCGCTCCCTCCTGTCTTATGCTCCATTCCTCTCATTCTGACAGCCTTCTTTGGCCTCTTATGCTCTGGCTGCTGGGTCCTAGTGCCTACTTCTGACTTTACAGAGTCTTTAAAATAGGCATTAGATCCAGAATTTCTAGAAGGTATCTCTCTGTCTGTCTGTCTATTACTGTAAATCCTCCTTTTTTATCCCAAAAGCATCCAAAGGCCTGCAAGATTTTACTAGACTGCCTTTTGGCATAACAAACGCCCCGGTATACAGGATGGACAATACATGTGGATATACAGGGGTTGGACAATGAAACTGAAACACCTGTCATTTTAGTGTGGGAGGTTTCATGGCTAAATTGGAGTAGCCTGATGGCCAATCTTAATTAATTGCACATTATTGCACCAGTAAGAGCAGAGTGTGAAGGTTCAGTTAGCAGGGTAAGAGCACAGTTCTGCTCAAAATATTACAATGCACACAACATTATGGGTGACATACCAGAGTTCAAAAGAGGACAAATTGTTGGTGCACGTCTTGCTGGAGCATCTGTGACCAAGACAGCAAGTCTTTGTGATGCATCAAGAGCCACGGTATCCAGGATAATGTCAGCATACCACCAAGAAGGACCAACCACATCCAACAGGATTAACTGTGGACGCTGTAAGAGGAAGCTGTCTGAAAGGGATGTTCGGGTGCTAACCCGGATTGTTTCCCAAAAACATAAAACCACAGCTGATCAAATCACGGCAGAATTCAATGTGCACCTCAACTCTCCTGTTTCCACCAGAACTGTCCGTCACCACAATAAATTATTGTGGTCTAAAACCAGGTGTTTCAGTTTCATTGTCCAACACCTTTCTGGCTGGTATGATAAACAGTTCTCAAAAAAATGAAGAGACCGCTGAACTAAATTGTGTATAGTTCATTATCATTTCTAATAAATACTGAATTATTTGATGTAGATACAGAATCATTCGTAATGAATAATTAATCACTTGTCAAATTTATTGATCAATTTCTAGCCGAGTTTTTTTTGTACTAAATAAATAAATTACATATAGTAGTGTACTGGACAATTTCTGTATTGCTAGCTGTAATTCAAGAATAGCAACATACAAACGTGGGACAAGTGCAGGCAAAGCTTTTGAATATTAAGACAGATATTAAATGAAGTTATTTTGTTCTACTGTAAAATTCTGTTCTTTTACTCGCTGATAATGCTGCTCGCTGCTGTAGGCTGGGAATAATATCTGTTACTAAGGACTAGAGGACGGAAGGCCAGAAGGAATGTTGCTAGAGCACAGTGGTAAAAACAAACTGGATCTGGTTTACAATAACCCATTATTTTAGAAATATATCTAGATTAGTCTTGATCTCAATGTGCTGGATCAGATCAGAGCATCCATAGCTAAATATATACTTTATCATACTGGTCTATAAGTCCCCAAAGTTGTGTTATGCAGGAACACATACAGTATCTATGTTTGTAGATGGAGCCACCAGAGAAGCATCTTCTTGACATGCAAGAGTTTCAGATCATTGCATTTCTGCTTTCTTATGATGCAATTTAATCCATCCTGAACTTCCAATCAGTGAAGGACATTAGGGTGGGGCAGAAATGTGCATGTTAGATAGGCTGGACCTGGCTGTTGAAGATGATGACACTTATGAGGAACATTGCATGCTTTCCACCCAGTCTGCCACACCTCATTTATCAGTGTGTGCTTCATTTCTTTAGAACTTCTCAGTCCTAAGAATGGCCAAATTGTATAGTGCACTAATATAAAATAAAGATATTTGTAATGTTTTTAATGCCAAAAAACATTTTTGTAATGTGAATGTGAAGCACATTCACATGTCTTTTTCTTTAACTACCTTATCTTACACTATATTCAGTATACTACCATATACTATACAATACTCCCTAAACTAATTAACTTATACCCCTCTATACAACCATAAACTACAACCCTTTGCCATCATGTACTGCTGTAAATATCTATTTGCTACCGTATTCTAACCTATACACCTCTATACTACCTTATACTCCCCCTTACTACACTATACTACCTATAATACCCTATACTCCCTATATACTGCTCTATGTTCCCCTATACTCCCCATGATCCCCTATACTACTTGTTATACTACCAATACTCCCCATACTACCCTATACTTTTCTGTACTCCCAATACTGCCCTATGTTCCCATATACTCCCAATGTCCCCCTATACTACCTGCTATACTACCCTACACTCCCCTATACTCCCCATACTACCCTAACCTGCCCTATACTCCCCATATATTGCCATATATTCTTCTATACTCCATAGACTATCCTATACTGCCCTGTGCTTCCCATATACTGCTCTATGTTCCCCTATACTCCCTATGCTTCCCTATACTACCTGTTATACTACCCTATACTCCCCTATACTCCCCATATATTGCCATATATTCCCCTATATTTCCTATGCTCCCCTACACTTCATATACTATCCTATACGCCTATGCTCTCTATACACTGCCCAATTTCCCTATACTTCCCTAGACTCCCTATACTACCCTATACTGCCTTATGTTCCCCTATACTATTTGTCATACTACCCTACACGTTGCAATACTACCCTATACTTCCTATATATTGCCCTGTGTTCCCCTATACTCTCTATGCTCAACTATACTTCTTGGGATACAACCCTATACTCCCCTAGACTCTCTATACTACCATATACTGCTCTGTACTCCCCATATATTGCCTTATGTTCCCCTATACTCCCTATGTTCCCATATAATCGCATTATACCACACTATACTCCCTTAAATATTGCCCTATGTTCCCTTATACTACTCGTTATACTACCCTATAGTCCACGATATTCCCTATAAGGCCATATACCCCCCTTTATACTGCTCTTCGTGCCCCTATACTCTTTATGCTCCCCTACAGTATGGTTATACTGTCCTATACTCCCCATACTAATCTATACTACTCTATACTCCTATATACCGTCCAATGTTGCGTTATACTCCCTATGTTCCCATATACTACCGGTTATAATACCCTATACTCCCCATACTACTCTATACTACTCTACACTCCTATATACCGCCCAATGTTGCCTTATACTCCCTATGTTCCCATATACTACCCATTATAATACCCTATACTCCCCATACTACTCTATACTACTCTATACTCCATATACCACCCAATGTTGTCTTATACTCCCTATGTTCCCATATAGTACCCGTTATAATACCCTATACTCCCCATACTACTCTATACTACTCTATACTCCCATATAGCGCCCAATGTTGGTCTATACTCCCTATGTTCCCATATACTACCCGTTATAATACCCTATACTCCCCATACTACTCTATACTACTCTATACTCTCATATACCGCCCAATGTTGCCTTATACCTCCTATGTTCCCATATAATACCCGTTGTAATACCCTATACTCCCCATACTACTCTATACTACTCTATACTCCTGTATACCACCCAATGTTCCCCAGATAAGAGCACCTAAATGCTTTACAGGCTTTTTCCTACAGGATGTTTACACTACAGCAAGAATACCTTTACCTGCAGAGAACTGAACAGGTGAGAGTTGTTGTGATGTAGCATGGAGTATTAGCTCTGTGAGATAAGAGGATTAGACGCTGCTCTGAGTTCACAGAAGCAGATCAGACTGGGTCTCCCGCACCATATGGGTCTAACGGACAGCAATGCTCACATAGCAGATACCAAAATACAGAGCAGAACCATGATCCACAGCTCAGCTTCTGTTTAAACCCAGCGGAGGAACATCACTAACTGACCTGAGGATAAACCAACCCGCTGTCTCCTTCTGTAGGGCGTAAGGGTAAGTGACCAGTAGCTTAGCATGCTAACATTTTTTGTTGTATCTTTTTTAAACATTTAAACAGTCAAAGGATGCCTCCCAATTGAACCCTAATAGGAAATAATTAGGGCTAATTATTGGCAAGAACTTACATACAATGCAATACATATCAAGATACAGGGGTTACAATTTAATATATCACAATGTACTGCATGCATATTGTAAACAAGTTGAGGAAACTCTTGCTCTTCCTTTCCTGGGGTGGTCCTGATGAGTGCCAGTTTCAGCATTCTAATATTTTGATGGTCTTTTCAGTGACTGCACTTGAGGATACTTTCAAAGTTCTAGAAATTCTCCTTTTCAGATTGACTGACCTTCATTTTTTCTTAAAGTATTTTTTATTCTATACTTAGTTGAGTAGTTCTTGAGTAGAACATTACTCAAATATTCACTATTCACTGTATACCTGTAACTCTACCTCTTCACTACTTTACTTTAACTGATGCTCTCAAACACTTTATTAAGAGACAAGAAATTCAAGTAATTAACTCTTGATGAGTTCAGCACAGCTGTTAACTGAAAGCCTGAATTCCAGGTGACTCTACCTCATAAAACTGACTGAGAAAATGCAGGCAAGATTTTTGGTTACAAAATAATTGTATATGTTTTTCTTCATAGTTTGGCTGACTTTAGTATTAAGGATGCAAGAATTGTGAAGGTGGTACCAAAGAAGAAGTCCTATGAAAATAGAGTTTGTTGATTGGTTCTTCTAGTGGAATTGGCTCAGTTTTATCCCTCCCCCAATTAAAATGGAGATTCTGATTGGTTCTGTTAGTGGAATTGGCTTTGTTTTGTCCCTCTTCCATTTAAAATAGAGATTTCGATTGGATCTGTTGGTGGAATAGGCTATGTTAAGAGTTGCTTGAAAAAGCTCTTGATTTCAGTAGCTCTTTTTTTTTGTTCACAGCGATGCTCTACAAATCTACTAGAAAGTCTTTCCTGGAGAGTAGAGAGTAGAGTTTTTTCAACAAAAAGAAGGATAAACTGAACGAGTTACAGTACTTTTCTTTATATAGTGTATATTTTTTTTTCTTGGGTGTTGGACATACCACTTTATTACTTCTGAAGCAATAAGTGGTACAATATTAAGAGTAAGATTTGAACCTACAACTATTTTATGTGACAGTGTATTAAACATCAAATCTGTTTTCAGAAGCAGGTGAATCATGGCGGAGATGGACGCTTCACCCCTGCAGCATTTCGTGGTGGCGAAGAGGACGATCAGTGCCGTGTTTGATCAGCTGCTGGAGTTTGTTAAAGAAGGATCAGAGTTCGTGGAGGGTGAGGTTACCTGTTACCTCATTATCTCCTTATCAGTTCCAAGCTCTTTTTGAAGACCTGAATTTGTATGTGCTTTAAATGTATATTGACAAGAAATGGGAGACTCAAAATGTGTCATGATAAGGTTACGATATGATTTATTGTGATATATTGATATACTGTACTGTATTTACTGAAAGAAAACTGTCTGTGTATAAAATGAATTAACATCACGTAAATATGACAAAAGAAAAGTGTACTTTTTATCCAATCAGAACACCAGGATCTCATGACAGAGTTAATAATGCTGCTATTTTGTGGCAATTCTTTACATGTAGACTATTAGGTATAAACTAATACTGTGTTTTTTTATTTTATTGAAAAGTTACTTTATTTCAGTAATTCAGTTGAAAATGTGAAACCCATATACTATATATATTAAACACAGAGTGATCTATTTTAAATGTTTATTTATTTTATTGATGATTATGGATTACAGCCAATAAAACCCCCAAAATCAGTCTCTCAGTAAATTAGAATATTATATAATAAGATCAATTGGTGCTTTTTTTGCAGTGTGGGCAGTGTGCGAAGTCCTGCTGGAAAATGAAATCTGCATCTCTATAAAAGTTGTCAGTAGCAGAGGGAAGCTGTAAGATATGAAGTGCTGTAAGATTTTGTGGGAAAACAAAACTGCACTGACTTTAGACTTGATAATAAAACACAGTGGATCAACACCAGCAGATGACAGACATGACTCTCCAAACCATCACTGATCATCAGTAAATTTTACATTTCATTTAAAGTAAATTAAAGGGATCAGAGTCTGGAGGAAGAGTGGAGAGACACACAGTCCAAACTGCTCGAGGTCTAGTGTGAAGTTTCCACCAATCAGTGATGGTTTGGATAAAGAGACATGTCATCTGCTGTAGCAGTAAAACGAATTAAATATGGGTTAGCATAGCTAGCTACTTCACACAATGATCCAGTAAATCCTGCAGTTCTAAATGAACTACAGTCTACAGTTCTTCAGATTCTGTCCAAGTTGGGTTCACTTGAACCTTGTGGGAGTTTACCTGAGTGTGTGTGTGTGTGTTCTCAGAGACGTGGAGGAGTGAGGATCTGGAGCATGTGGCGGAGGAGGAGCAGTGTATGGAGATCCAGTCCTGCTCCAGGAAGCTGGAAGCTATTTGGGAGGTTCTGGCCCGCAGACAGATGAAGGTGGCGTTTTTCGGCAGGTACGGCTCTGATGTGTTTGGGCTGAGGGTTCTGGGTTGGTAAACAGAGCAGCCGAGCGGGAGAGCTCATTAACATGTTTACACCACGGGTGTGCTGCCAAAAACAATGGGACGCGCAGTGAGACGGGTTTATTATGTTTATAGAGCTGGAGAACATAGACGCCCTTGAGCGAGGATGAAACTCTAGGTTAATGAAGGAAAACTAAAATTCCATTATTCACCTCAATGCTTTAGTATGACAGATTCCACTGGGAATTAGTGTTTTACATAGCTTTTAATCTTAAAAGAGAATTCTGGCGTTTTGCAACCTAATTTTTGGTTTGTCTTTTGTCCCACCCGCAAGTAAAATGGAGATTTTGATTGGATCTGTTGGTGGATTGGCTATGTTTTGTCCCTTATCCAATTAAAATTTAGATTTTTATTGATTCTCTCCAATTCTTGGTGGAATTGGTTATGTTTTTTCCCTCCTCCAATTGTAATGGAGATTCCGATTGCTTTTGATGGTGGAATCGGCTATGTTTTGTCTCTTCTCCAATTAAAATAGAGATTTAGATTGGTTCCTCTGGTGGAATTGGTTATGTTTTGTACCTCCCCAAGTTAAAATGGAGATTGTAATTGGATATGTTGGTGGAATTGGCTATGTTTTGTCCCTCCCCTAATTAAAATAGAGATTTTGATTGGATCTGTTGGTGGAATCGGCTATGTTTCACACCTTACCCCAATTAAAATGGAGATTGTAATTGGATATGCTGGTGGAACTGTCTCTGTTTTGTCTCACTCTCAATTAAACTGAAGATTGTGAATGGTTCAGATAGTAAAATTAGCTATATTTTGTACCTACCTCAATTAAAATGAAGATTTCCATTAGTTCAGATAGTGAAATTAGCTTTTTTCCCCCTCCCCCAATTTAAATAGAGCTAAGATTTTGATTGGATCTGTTGTTGAAATAGGCTCTGTTTTGTTCCTACCCCAATTAAAATGGAGATTGTGACTGGTTCTGTTGTTGGAATTGGTTATGTTTTGTCCATCCCCCAATTAAAATTGAGATCAGTTGTACTGCTTCCAACTAAAATTCAGATTTTGATTGGTTCTGCCATTCTTTGTGACTAATTTTCTACAACCCATAACAAAAATGCGATTCTGATTGGGTTTGTTGTTGGATTTGACTATTTTTTAAATTGCCCACCAACTGAGGTGGGGATTCCGATTGGTTGTGCTATTGGAATTGGCTGTGTTTTGTACCGCCCCCAACTAAAATTAAGATTACAATTGGTTGTGCCACTGCATTTGACTGTCTTCTGTAGCGCCCCCAACTAAAATAGAGATCCTAATGGGTTCTGCTTCTGTTACTGAATATACTTTATACTGCCCCAACTGAAAATAAGATTCTGATTGGTTTAGCTGTTGGGTTTTACTGTCTACTGTACCGCTTCCAACTAAAATTGAGATTACAATTGATTCTACAACTGGGTTTGTCTGTGTATGTTTTGCCAACCCCTCATCCTCAAATAAAATGTGGGTTCCAATTGGTTCCATGCCCACCCAGTACCCACAATACCATTCATCACCCCTATCTTATCCTTATCCACACATCCCCATTCCATCCTAACCGCATTCTTCTTTAGGACCAGTAACGGGAAGAGCACAGTGATTAACGCCATGCTGAGGGAACGGGTGCTGCCCAGCGGAATCGGCCACACCACCAACTGCTTCATCAGTGTGGAGGGAACTGATGGAGACCAAGCGTTCCTCACCACTGAGAACTCCGAGGAGAGGAAGAGTATAAAGGTAATTTATAACCTTATAACACTTTGACTGCTGTCCAAACCAAGCCATAATATTCCTACTGGTACACAGTGTACGTACTAGTGGTCATTACAGGGTTATGACATCGGTGGGCAAGTTTAAGCATCTGAGAGAGTTTGATAAAAAGACCAAATTTTAATGTTTAGATGCAGTGTTGAGTACCTACTAAAAGAGTGATCTAAGTGCACGTCAATATGGTTATATTCAAAAAAGCCACTTAAAACTTTACTGTGAAAAATAAAAGCCTTATGTTAACCATGATGCAGTAGACTAAAAAACTCTGGAATCACAAATCATGGTTTTCCGTCTGGAAATTCGGTGGATGAGTCTGGGTTTGCCCATTGCCAGATGAATGGTACACTGGGCAGTGTAAAGTATGGTGGAGATGGGATTATGGTGTGAGGTTGTTTTCTTTCTGATTGGTTCTGCTACTATAACTGACTATGCTTTATAATGTCCCCATCTAAAAATAACATTCTGATTGGTTTTGCTTTTCCATCTGCCAATCAGTTGGATGAGTCTGGGTTTGGTGATTGCCAGGAAAATGGTACTTGTCTGGTAGCATTGTGCCCAGTGTAAAGTTTGGTTGAGGGGGGATAATGGTCTGGGATTGATTTTCAGGAGTTGGGCTCAGAGTTAATAGCTTCAGAAAAATCTTTAGAGGTCTTGGGTTGGTCTACTCACCTTTACATCAAAATAGAGATTCTAATTCTGGTTTTGTTGCTGGATTGGACTGCGTTTTAAATTGCAGACCAACTGAGATGTGGATTCTGATTGGTTCTGCTATTGAAACTGACTATGCTTTGTACTTTCCACAACTGAAAATACTATTCTGATTGGTTTTGCTTTTCCATCTGGCAAGCCAATGGTTTCTGGAGTCTGGGTTTGGTGGTTGCCAGGAGAACAGTACTTATCTGACTGCATTGTGCCAAGTGTAAAGTTTGGTTGAGGGGGGATAATGGTCTAGGATTGTTTTTCAGGAGTTGAGCACCTTTACATCAAAATTGAGATTCTGATTTTGTTTTTTTTGCTGGATTTAACTATGTTTTAAATCGTAGACCAACTGAGATGTGGTTTCTGATTGGTAATGCTACTAAAACTGACTATGCTTTATACTTTCCCCAACTGAAAATGATATTCTGATTTTGCCTTCTATTTGGAAAGCCAATGGTTTCTGAAGTATGGGTCTAGTGGTTGCCAGGAGAATGGTACTTGTCTGGTAGCATTGAGCCAGGTGTAAAGTTTGATTTAGGGGGGATTATGGTCTGGGATTGTTTTTCAGGAGTTGGACTCAGAGTTGATAGATTAAGAATGGGATGTCACTCTAGTGAAATAGTATTCTGATTGGTTTTGCTTTTTCGTCTGGCCAGCCAATAGATGAGTCTGTTTTTTGTGGTTGCCAGGAGAATGGTACTTGTCTGGTAGCATTGTGCCAAGTGTAAAGTTTGGTTGAGGGGGGATAATGGTCTGGGATTGTTTTTCAGGAATTGATAGATTAATAAAGGGATGTAACACAAGTTCAAGACAAATTTCATTGTAGTGTAAAACGTTGTTAAACAAATCAGTACCACAGGGCTTCTTCAGACCTCTTGTGGAATCCATACTTCTAAGATTAGAGCTGTTTTCTATGCATAAGATTTGGAAGCTAGTTTTAATGTTATGGCTTAAATAAAGGTCAGGCAGCATCTTGATCAGCATCTGTCTGTCCTGATCTCTCTTTATTTCCTGCAGACGGTGAATCAGCTGGCCCACGCTCTGCACATGGACAGGAATCTGGACTCCGGCTGTCTCGTGAGGGTTTTCTGGCCCAAGACCAAATGCGCCCTGCTGAGGGACGACCTGGTGCTGATGGACAGGTATGGACTCTGCAGACCTCAGCGTCCAATCAGAGGTCAGATTACTGTCCTGCAGTGAGTTCCTGGCGCTGGTTTAGCAGGCCTGGCTCTCAGGACAAAGCCTGGTGTATACTGGCGCAGTTTGGCAGACACTCAGACGTCTACAGGGCTTAATATGTTGTACAAGGGATTAAAGCGATGCGCTGATGTAACCAGTGAACTGGGTTTGACTGCAGTTTAGTAGTTCTATATCTCCACTCTACTCAGAGAACTGACTGAATTATTACCTTTATTACCTTTATTTTACTGAAAATAGTCTTAGAATATTTTATGTCTTTCACCTTCTGCATTACGTACATTTAGTACAACACCCAGGCAAAACATCCGACTAAAGAAGAGCGAAACGATTGGGGACTGATGTGTAATAACTGGGGTTTCTAAAGCTTGTAGCTAAAACAATAGGCATTACATTATTTGAAACACATCACATAGTAACTACATTGTGAATGCAGTGCTAATTCGTGACTGGCTGCTATGGTGTTGCTAGGTGGTTGTTAAGTTGTTGCTAAATGGTTGCTAGGTGGTGGTTGCTATGGTGTTGCTAGGTGGTTAATAAGGTGTTGCTAGGTGGTGGCTAAGGTGTTGCTATGGTGTCTGTGGTGGCTGCTATGTTGTTGCTAAGTGGCTGTCTGGTGGTTGCTAAGGTCTTTTTAAGGTGTGACTATGGTATCCGTGTTTGTTGCTATGGTGTTGCTAAGTGGCTGCCTAGTGGTTGCTAAGGTGTTGCTAAGCGGTTGCCATGGTATCTGTGGTGGTTTCTATGGTGTTGCTATGTGGTTGCTAAGTGGCTGCTATGGTGTTGCTAGGTGGTTGCTTAGGTATGATATCCACGTTGGTTGCCCTGTTGTTTCTAAATGGTTGCTAGGTGATTGCTAATGTGTTTCTAAGTGGTTGATAGGTGGTTGCTAAGGTGTTGCTATGGTATCCATGTTTGTTGAGATGTTGTTTCTAAATAGTTGCTAGGTGGTTGCTATAGTGTTGCTAGGTGGTTGTTCAGGTGTTACTATTATATCTAGTTGGTTGCCTTGTTGTTTCTAAATGGTTGATATGGTGTTGTTAAGTGTCTGCCTGGTGGCTGCTATGGTGGTGCTAGATGGTTGCAAGGTGGTTGCTAAGTAGCTGCCACGGTATACGTGGTGGTTGCTATGGTGCTGCTAAGTCGCTGCTAGGTGGTTGTTAAGGTGTTGCTATTATATTTAGTTGATTGCCTTGTTGTTTCTAAATGGTTGCTATGGTGTTGCTAAGTGGCTGCCTGGTGGTTGCTATGGTGGTGCTAGATGGTTGCAAGGTGGTTGCTAAAGAGTTGCCACGGTATATGTGGTGGTTGCTATGGTGTTGCTAAGTCCCTGCTAGGTGGTTGCTAAGGTTTTGCTAGGTGCTGGCAAAGTAATGTATTTGCTTAATAATATTGTACAAACATGGTAATAACAGTCAGACCTTGTACTAACATGTAATGTCACCAAAGTAATAACTCTGTAAAACATAAAAAAACACAAGTGTAATAACATGGTAATAACACAGTAGTAATAACATTGCAATATTATTGTGATTAAAACAAAAGTAATAAACTTTGCGATAACACAGCAATATCACCATTGCATTCCCAAGCCGTCCCATAAAAAAGTTTTGAAAGATGTTGCGATACATTTTCATACTGCTATCCCATGACTTTTGGCATGTCCAGCGGTCTAAAGTGCTGCCACTATGATCGGGAGATCGCCAGTTTGAATCCTGGTCATACAGCTTTCCATCAGCTGCCGGAGTCCTAAGAGAGCTCACTTGGTCTTGCTCTCTCTGGGTGGGTACAGCAGATGGTGCTCTTTCCCCTCATCACTCCTAGGATGATGTGGATCAGCACAAGGCTGCGTCTGTGAGCTGATGTATCAGAACCGAGTTGCTGCGCTTTCCTCCGAGCGTTAGCGCTGCGATGCTACTCTGTAATGCTGCATCAGCAGCAGCTCAAAAAGAGGCGGAGTCTGACTTCACATGTATAAAGTAATAATTATAACTTAATTCTGGATGTTTATATTCTTCAGTCCAGGTACTGATGTCACGTCTGAGTTGGACAGCTGGATTGATAAGTTCTGTCTGGACGCTGATGTCTTTGTTTTGGTGGCGAACTCTGAATCTACACTCATGAATACAGTGAGTTTTCCCACTTTTAGCTAATTTAGAACAATAATGATAATTATTGACAATAACTCTGATAAAGAGAATCGTAACTATAACTTTCCTAATGTATTTATTTATTTTTATTTATTTTCTTCTCATTATTAAGGAAAAGCATTTTTTCCATAAAGTCAGTGAACGAATCTCCAAACCCAACATCTTCATCCTGAACAATCGCTGGGACGCGTCTGAGACCGAGCCCGAGTATCTGGATGGAGTGAGTAAATTTATATACAATATAACACTATATACAATTCAGCTTTTATTTAAAAAATAACAACTCTTAACCTGATATTGGTGGCTGATAATGTGTGTAATAATGCATATTTTTGTCTATGGGATCCAGCATATCCCAGTGGTGTATAATGATATCACATTTGGTTTGTATTTGGTTTGTAAGCGCTGCATCTTTGCTAGTTGACCTGTATGTGGCGGAGTAATACCTGGAGGGCTTCGGTTACAGTGCATTACCGGCTGATAATGTCAGTCATACAACGCCTCTCAGCCAATCACATTGCAGGGCGGAGCTAACTGTGGTATTATAGATAATAGTACATAGACAACCCCCCCCCCCCCTTAGTAATAATTTTGTAATAATAAATTAATATCACACTGTGATGACATTGTAATTATTTGGTGGAAAGACAACAGTAATAATATTGTAATTACATGGCAATAATGTTATAATAACACTGACATAATAGCATGGTAATAACAGAGTAATAACACAATTGCAATATATTTTCATTAATGTCTAACGTCTTTTCAATGGCCAAACTCTTGTTTTAATCAAAATTTAAAATCTCAGGTTTAAAAATGCCTAAAATAAAATACTATTACATACATATTATGATATCAAAGTTACTTACATACCTTTTCTTCTTCCAAAAAGTTACATTTTGAGGTTCTGTTAAAATTATCCTGATCATGCTGATATACATCTCTCTCATAAAGCAAAAATACGTAATATTACAATCATGATCACGATATTTTCGAGATCATAGACACTTAGCATCTTAGCATATCATGAATTAATTCATTTGAAAAATAACCAAAAAATATTAGTTTTGTGAAGTAAAATTTGAATTCGGATTAAAGCCTAATTAAACCAAATCAAACCATGTCAAGGTAACTAATTGACTCAATAAATGAATCAAATTGAGTCAAAGTCATTTTATGATTCACTGAATCGCCAGGTGAGGAAGCAGCACATGGACCGCTGTGTCAGTTTCCTGGTGGATGAGCTGAAGGTGGTATCTCCTGATCAGGCGCCCAACCGGATCTTCTTCGTATCCGCCAAGGAGGCGCTGAGTGCCAGGATCCACCGGGCCCAGGGCATGCCGGAGACGGGTGAGTTCAAACGCAATAGTAGCAGTAGGGATTGGAGCATGTATTCTGAGCTGGATTATTCACTGATGTTTGATATGAGAATGATGTGTGTATGATGTCTGAACTCTGTTACTCTGGTCTTCATTTACATGCTATTTTCATTTCATACTTTATACATGTCTAAAACATCTAGCTCAAGGATGAGATGTGGCACATGTTTAAAAAAAACTAAATTACAAATACTTTAAAAAAAAAACTGTTGCATTGCACTACTATACTTAATTCTATGTTGGTATGGTATCGATACATAGAAAAATACATATACTCTGGCTTGGTTGGGGAAAAAATGATATCGATGCATCCCTAATTTGCTAGTTCAGAACATGCCATCAGATTATGGCTTTTCAGGAAAAGAAGATGAGAGGCGAGAAAACAGGATTCAGCTTCAGCTTCAGCTTGTCATAGAAGGCGTGTCCCCCTCTCCTATAGCTTTAACTTGCCTTGACTCGTAAGAAAAGTCCAGAAGATTTTTTTAAGATGTTAGATTGGAAAGGGGAGGAGCTTCAAGTCTGTTCCTGCTACCAAAATTTAGCTACAAAAAAAAGCTCACATACTGTAATATTTGTTGGACAAACTTTAGATTTGATGGAATCAGTTTAGACTGGATTTACAGGGGTTGGACAATGAAACTGAAACACCTGGTTTTAGAGCACAGTAATGTATTGTGGTGACGGACAGTTCTGGTGGAAACAGGAGAGTTGAGGTGCACATTGAATTCTGCGTGATTTGATCAGCCGTGGTTTTATGTTTTTTGGATACAATCCGGGTTAGCACCCGAACATCCCTTTCAGACAGCTTCCTCTTACAGCGTCCACAGTTAATCCTGTTGGATGTGGTTGGTTTTTCTTGGTGGTATGCTAACATTACCCTGGATACCGTGGCTCTTGATGCATCACAAAGACTTGCTGTCTTGGTCACAGATGCTCCAGCAAGACGTGCACCAACAATTTGTCCTCTTTTGAACTCTGGTATGTTACTCATAATGTTGTGTGCATTGCAATATTTTGAGCAGAACTGTGCTCTTACCCTGCTAATTGAACCTTCACACTCTGCTCTTACTGGTGCAATAATGTGCAATTAGCCATGAAATCTCCCACACTAAAATGAGACAGGTGTTTTTTATTTTATAGTCTTAGTTTTTACAGTTTGATGAATCTGCAGGTTTATGGGGTTAAAGGGTTAAAGAGCTCTTCTTCTTCTCTCGATGCTGCTGTTCTGGATCAGATCCAGGAAAGAAAAACAGAGAGAGAGAGAGAGAGAGAATAGCTGAACTGAAAATAAGTCATAAAACATTTTGGAACAGATATTGATAAATCATAAGTGAGCTCATCGGGTCAGAGCGTGGCGGCGGTTTGAAGTATGATCTTTAATGTGTTGTTTCTAAAGGGGAAAATCACACAGCGATGGCACCACCGCAGTGCCACATGCCCCGTCTCTGGTTTGGTGCTTTGGTTTGGTGCATTGGTTGATTGAACCCGTGGATATATGCATGCATATGTGTGTGTGTGTGTATTTCTAGGAGCTGCTCTGGCTGACGGCTTCCAGGACAGACTGCAGGAGTTCCAGAGCTTCGAGAGAACGTTTGAGGTGAGGCCCCGGCTCCAGAATAATCATCGTCTGAACCCAAAGCGCCTGAAAACAATTAAGATTAAGGGCGGATTGGAAAAGCCGAGCCGAGCTCTGCGTTATTTAGTCTGGGAGAGAAATGTGTGAAGGGCTTTTTCCTGGAACTGGAGCCGTGATGTGATGACTGTACCGATAAAGCGCTAAATGCTAACGCTACGTAGCGCCCGCCGGCTGCTCCTGAGGTGCGAGATGCTTGGCCTTCCTCACAGATTCCACGCTGGCATTCCTGTAGTGCCACATCTCTTCCCTGAGCTACATTATCTAGATCTACAGTACCTCACAAAAAGAGAGTACACTCCTCACGTTATTGTTAATATTTTATTAAACCTTCTCATGCGGCAAAAAGAAAATATGAAGATATGACACTTTGATTAATACAATGCAAAGTAGTCAGTGTTAAGCTTGTTAAAACTGTAAAAATGAAAAACCTTCAAGTTATGAAGAAAACCACCACCAGTTGTGCCAACTATTTCTAGTTTCTTTGATTTTACCAAATCGAAAACCACTGGAATAGAATCAAGAGAAAATATGGATGATCACAAGCCATCAAACCAGGAGTAAAGCAGCATAAAGTTACCCAAAAGCAGTGTGTAAGACTGGTGGAGGAGGAGAACATGATTAAACTGTGATTAAAAACCAGATTTATTCCACCAAATATTGATTTCTGAACTCTTAAATCTTTATGAATATGAACTTGTTTTCTTTGCATCTTTTTTGTTATTTCAGCCGTTTCTAATTTTCTGCAAATAAATGCTCTAAATAATAATATTTTTAATGGGAATTTGATAGAAAAACTGATTCAGAAACTGAAGAAGTGGTCTTTTCATTTTGTCCAGAGCTGTAGACGCATAGCATATATCTTACACAATTATTACCATGAAGTATTGAAATAATTGTAGAAAAATATACGTTTTAATGTTATAATGATGAAACTGGCACTCATCAGGACCGCCCCAGGAAAGAAAAAGCAAGTTCATCAGAGTTACCAGCCTCAGAAACTGCAAGATAACAGCTCCCCAGATAGTTTAGAGTATTTTGGTTTATTTCACAGTAATTTTAAGTTACTACATGATTCCTTATGTGTTCCTTCATGGTCTGAATCACTTCACTATTCATTTACTATGTAGGGAAAAAATAAGTAAATAAATGAATTAAATTTGAAGGTGTGAGAATGGTGTATATATATATATACAGTTGTGGTCAAAAGTTTACATACACTTGTAAAAAAACATAATGTTATGGCTGTCTTGAGTTTTCAATAAGTTCTACAACTCTTATTTTTCTGTGATGGAGTGATCGGAACACATACATGTTTGTCACAAAAAACAGTCATAAAATTTGGTTCTTTCATAAATTTATTATGGGTCTGCTGAAAATGTCACCAAATCTGCTGGGTCAAAAATATACATACAGCAACATTAGTATTTGGTTACATGTCCCTTGGCCATTTTCACGGCATCTAGGCGCTTTTGGTAGCCATCCACAAGCTCCTGGCAAGCTTCAGGTCGAATGTTTGACCACTCTTCTTGACAGAATTGGTGCAGTTCAGCTAAATGTGATGGTTTTCTTGCATGAACCCGTTTCTTTAGCACTGTCCACATGTTCTCAATGGGGTTTAAGTCAGGACTTTGGGAAGGCCATTCTAAAACCTTAATTCTAGCCTGGTTTAGCCATTCCTTTACCACTTTTGATGTGTGTTTTGGGTCATTGTCTTATTGGAACACCCAACTGCGCCCAAGACCCAACCTTCGGGCTGATGGTTTTAAGTTTTCCTGCAGAATTTGGAGGTAATCCTCCTTCTTCATTATCCCATTTACTTTCTGCAAAGAACCAGTTCCACTGGCAGCAAAACATCCCCAGAGCATAATACTACCACCACCATGCTTGACAGTAGGCATGGTGTTCCTGGGATTAAAGGCCTCACCTTTTCTCCTCCAAACATATTGCTGGGTGTTGTGGCCAAACAGCTCAATTTTTGTTTCGTCTGACCAGAGAACTTTCCTCCAGAAGGTTTTATCTTTGTCCATGTGATCAGCAGCAAACTTCAGCCGAGTCTTAAGGTGCCTTTTCTGGAGCAAGGGCTTCTTTCTTGCACGGCAGCCTCTCAGTCCATGGCGATGTAAAACACGCTTGACTGTGGAGACTGACACCTGTGTTCCATCAGCTTCCAAATCCTTGCAGACCTGCTTCTTGGTGATTCTTGGTTGACTCTTGACCATCCTGACCAATCTCCTCTCGGCAGCATGTGATAGCTTGCGTTTTCTTCCTGATCGTGGCAGTGACACAACTGTTCCATGCACTTTATACTTGCGTATAATTGTCTGCACAGTTGCTCTTGGGACCTGTAGCTGCTTTGAAATGGCTCCAAGTGACTTCCCTGACTTGTTCAAGTCAATAATTCGCTTTTTCAGATCCACACTGAGTTCCTTTGACTTTCCCATTGTAGCTTTTGTAGCTGAGTCTAATCACTGGGTCAAATGAGCCCTATTTAAATGGGCTCATGAGAAGTCAACAGCTGTAGTCAATCAGAATCACTTACAAGAAGTGAAGAGGCCATGACATGAAGCTAATTTGATTGACACAACTCGCTACATCACCAAAATTGACAAATTTTGTTGCTGTATGTATATTTTTGACCCAGCAGATTTGGTGACATTTTCAGCAGACCCATAATAAAATTATGAAAGAACCAAATTTTATGACTGTTTTTTGTGACAAACATGTATGTGTTCCGATCACTCTATCACAGAAAAATAAGAGTTGTAGAACTTATTGAAAACTCAAGACAGCCATAACATTATGTTTTTTTACAAGTGTATGTAAACTTTTGACCACAACTGTATATATATATATAATTTGTAGTGATTTTGCTTTATGTAATCTTCTCTGCAGGAGTTTATCTCTCACTCCTCAGTAAAGACTAAGTTTGAGCAGCACACGATCCGAGCCTGGCAAATCACAGAGTCCCTCAAGACCATCATGGACGCCATCAACATCACCTCCGCTGAGAAGAAGTGAGTCCCACACCTGATCTTATCTCTGTTATTTCAGAAAATTTTATGGATCTAATTTTAAATAGAAAAACTTTATGGATCTGATTACTGAAATCTAAAAAAAATATGGATCTGAATTTTTGTAATCTGAAAATATATGGATCTAAAATTCTGAAATCTCAAAACAAATTATGGATCTGTTTTTTCAAACCTAAAATTGAATGGAGTTTTTGAAATCTGAAAATGTATGTATCTGGTTTTGTTCAATCTGAATGTTTTAAACCTGAAAAATTATGGATATGATTTTTCAAATCTAAAAATAAATGGATCTGAATTTTAAAATGAATCAGAATATTTGAAATCTGAAAATGTATAGATCTGTTTTTTTTTTCAAATATAATATGAATGGATTTGATTTTGTTCAATATGATTTTTTTATCTGAAAATTGATGGATCTTAATTTTTCAAATCTAAAAATGAATGGATCTGATTTAGTTAAATCTGACATTTTCAACTTAAAAAATTAGGGATCTGATTTTTCAAATTTAAAAATGGATGGATCTGAATTTTTCATTCTAAAAAATTAATGGATCTGATTTTGTTAAATCTGAATTTTTTTAATCTCAATAATGTTTCATGAATTCACAATTTTTTCTGCAACATTACAGGAAAACCTTCCTGCAACCTTTAAAAGAATGTTGATAAACGTTTTTATAATGTTCTCAGTTAGCTGGGATGGTTTATGTTGCATTTCTAAAGCAGTAAATGCTTTTCAAAGCAGATTTACAGTATTTTTTTCTACTTTATTTGATTGTGTAGAACGAACCCGTTGTTTCCTCCTGTGATGGATGGGTCTCTCGTATTACTGGAATGTAAAAATCTACTAATGAAAGTTAGGGATTGTATTTTTTGGACGAAGTACAATGTTTATTTGAGAACAGAGAAACAGCGTCTGTTTTTCTGCCTGTAAACTGTTTCTAAATGGGTTTTAAATGAAGCCATAATAATGATGTTAAAGTGCAGAAATGTCAGGTTTTATTTCAGCATATTTGCATCTGTTCTGGGTGAAGAGCGCTGGTTTTAGGGCTCTGTAAGTAACTGGGGGATTTATTAGAACCTCTGGTTTCTTGGCTACATGTAGGATATTGTGGATAACTCTGGGTTACTGTAGGTCATTGTTTAATGAGGTCATAAGAGCACAACAGATCTTGGTGCTGTTTCTCAACATTAAGGCCAAAAAATGATCAATAAAAATGATTAAGCTCAGAAATTGATGAAAATTGATGCATCAGATTTTGTTCAATCTTAAAATGTATGGCTCTGATTGTTTTTTAATCGAAAACTCTATGGATCTGGATTTTTTAAATCTAACAAAATTTTTGGATCTAAGTTTTGTCAAATCTAAAAATTAATAGATCTTAATTTTTCAAATCTTAAAATATACGGATCTGACTTTTTTGTCTAAACCTTTATAGATCAGATTTGTTTTATATTTGTTTTATATAAAAATTAATGGATCTATTTTTTTATCTGAAAATCTATTAATCTAATTTTGCCAAATCCAAAAATTAAAAGATCTGATTTTTTTAAATCTGAAGATTTATGGATCTGTTTTTTCAAATTAGAAAAAATAATGGATCTTATTTTTATGGAAAAATTAGTAGATCTGATTTTTGAAATGAAATGACAAATCTTATTTTTTAATCAAAAAGTGAATGAATCTGTTTTTTTTTATCTGAACATTTGATGGGTCTGATATTTAATTGAAAGGATGACTAGATCTGATTTTTGAAATCTGAACATTTATGGGTTAGAATATTTTTTTTTTTAGATAACATAAATGGAATTCAATTTTTGAAATCTGAAAATTCATGGATCTGAGTTCAGAAATCAATATTTGGTGGAATAACCCTGGTTTTTAATTTAAAAAAAAACTGTTTTATGCATATTGGCTGTGTTCTCCTCCACCAGTCTTACACACTGCTTTTGGATAACTTTAGTTCAGTTTGGTGGTTTGATGGCTTGTGATCATCCATCTTCCTCTTGATTATATTCCAGAGGTTTTGGTAAAATCAAAGAAACTCATCATTTTTAAAGTGCTCTCTTATTTTTTTTTCAAGAGCTGTATATAAATTCTGAAAATAATAAAGTGTGGGCCTTCATTCAGAGTTTAAATAGTTTTAATACCATTTTTTGTTGTTGTAAAGCTACACAGTAAAGCCTGTAGAGTTCTGGGATGATACTCTAAGGTTTTTGGAAAGACAATATCAAGTTTAACCTGAAACAGAGAGCTGGAATGAAGATAATATGGGGAAAAATGAACTGTTAATGATTCAAAACATGTTTCTGACCCAAAACACCATCTGAAACCGGAGCATGGGTCTGTGGAACTGGATCACTCGTCTTTATTGATGATGTGACGGATGATAGGAGCAGCGGGATCAAATTCTTGAAAGTGAACAAAAGAATCTTACCTTCTCTGATTCTCTGAGCAGAGAATCTCACAAAACATATCTGGTGAAAGTAATATTTCTATAATTTTCATTTATAAGGATTGCTGGAATAATTGTTGGATTAATTGACAAGTTGAAGAATCTGTCTACTTTATGTTATTTTCTCTATTTTTCAACCAATTAAATATTTTATTTATATTGTTAGAATTTGGCACATACTAGTACTCAAACTAAATTTACTAAAAATTACAGATTTTATGGTGCAATAAAGCAATAAATACATTTTATTTTTGTTACCTGTACTGGCTGTAGTATTAAACAGTCTATTGCAGAGGTGTCCAAACTACTGCCCGCGGGCCGTTTCCTGTTTTGGAGCGGCCAGCGAGGTATTTTAGAAATAGAATGAAAGTTGGCCCGCTGTTAAGCAGCTTTTTATAATGTGAGATTCAAAGTTTAAACGTTAGGAGTCAGAAACGGGCCAAAGAGTCTAAAAGCGGAGAGAGTGCGCATTTCTAGCACAGAAAAACGGGCCAAAGAGTCTAAAAGCGGAGAGAGTGCGCATTTCTAGCGCAGAAAAACGGGTCTAAAAAAGAGTCTAAAAGCGGAGAGAGTGCGCATTTCTAGAGCAGAAAAACGGGCCAAAGAGTCTAAAAGCGGAGAGAGTGCGCATTTCTAGCGCAGAAAAACGGGCCAAAGAGTCTAAAAGCGGAGAGAGTGCGCATTTCTAGAGCAGAAAAACGGGACAAAGAGTCTAAAAGCGGAGAGAGTGAGCATTTCTAGAGCAGAAAAACGGGCCAAAGAGTCTAAAAGCGGAGAGAGTGCGCATTTCTAGCGCAGAAAAACGGGCCAAAGAGTCTAAAAGCGGAGAGAGTGTGCATTTCTAGCGCAGAAAAACGGGCCAAAGAGTCTAAAAGCGGAGAGAGTGCGCATTTCTAGCGCAGAAAAACGGGTCTAAAAAAGAGTCTAAAAGCGGAGAGAGTGCGCATTTCTAGAGCAGAAAAACGGGCCAAAGAGTCTAAAAGCGGAGAGAGTGCGCATTTCTAGAGCAGAAAAACGGGCTAAAGAGTCTAAAAGTTGCCGTAATTAAGGAGTTTAATATTAAGAGACATCATGAAATTAAACATCAATTTGAAAAATCTTAGTTTACACAACACTGTAAAAGATAAAGATAGTTAGTCAAGTAAAATGGTGTGTAAATGAAAGTAATCAGGAAAATGTATTATTTAAAGTGGTATATTTCATTATTTGTTTTATTACAGAGTCTGTGGTCCGTGACTTCAAATATATTTCTCCTTCCGGCCCCCAACAAAAAAAGTTTGGACACCGCTGGTCTATTGGAATGTCCAAAAACTTAATTTTTGATATGTTACATGTTATAGTGGTTTCATATTGTGTTTGAACCATTTAAAAATGCAGTGTAAAATATTCCAAAATAACCCATTTACCATTTTATGTTAAAATATATGATGATTTGGCCTGTCACCAGCAATGTATTTTTTTCTACATTGTAAATGAATAATGAAGTGATCCAGACTATAAAGAAACACATAAGGAATCATGTAGCAACTTAAAATTACTGTTAAACAAACAAAAAAAACTCTAATAAACTTATGATCTGATCTATGAAACTGATTATCTTCTGTAATCCCACAGGGTTCTGTCTCTGGAGGATCGGGAAGCTCTCATGGACCGTCTGGATTTTGTGCGCAATCAGATTAACTTTCTGACGGAGGAAACCAAAGACAAGATAAAGGTCATCACGGATGACATCGCAGCCAAGGTAGCATCTCCTATTAAGTAGCTTTCTAAAAGAAATGTGTTTTTCATATTATTTTCATGTTTGTAGCTGTTGATGTTGATCTATGAGGGGAATTTTGAGGTTTTGATGTTCTTGCTGGTGTTCTGCAGGTAGCCAGTGCTCTGGTGGAGGAGATCCAGGGCTTCTCTGTGATCGTGGATGAATTCTGCTCTGATTTTAGCCCAGCACCCAACGCCCTGACCCTGTACAAAACCGTAAGTCACTATTCTTACTTACTCCTCATGCTGTAATGCTGTTTCTTTATATGCACAATTAAGAGGCATGATGTTTTTTTATTTAGTGTATTAAACTTTTTTTCTTTTGATCTAAATTAAACCAATTTTTATTATAAATATGTATATATTTTTTGTCTGTTTTTATCTTTCGCTTACCTAATTTTAAAATGATTAAATTTAACTATTATTTATTTGGTTATTATTGTCTTGTCAATTCCTGTTTTTATAAATGCTCGGCTACATTAAAAAAGAGGGTTGCCCTCAATGTTCTTCCGAGTCCTCAAGGTTGATTGATTGATTGTTTGATTGATTGATTATGTCTGGGTGAGTACAGTAGGTGGCACCCTAAACCCATACATCACCCAGTGCCCCTCCCAAACTACTTCGCCCATTTTTTAAAATCATTTTGCATTTTTCAAATTTGAGCTACAGGTGGAGACAGCAAAAGCCAGATAGATAGATAGATAGATAGATAGATAGATAGATAGATAGATAGATAGATAGATAGATAGATAGATAGATAGATAGATAGATAGATAGATAGATAGATAGATAGATAGATAGATAGATAGATAGATAGATAGATAGATAGATAGATAGATAGATAGATTGATTCCTTTGGTAATACAATCGTACATTCATTTTGAGTATACTGTAAGACTATTTGGCTTATTTAAATATATTTTAATAACTGCTACTATCAAAGAGATTCTATTGTTCTGTTATTTTGTATTACTTTTTAATAAGGGGATGTTACTTAACAGTACTTATGACAGAATGTCTCAACTAATATTTTTACTGAAACTAGGTAACATATTAATAATCATTACAACATATTTAAATTAATGTCTCAATTCATTCTTGTTTACAACATTCAAGTGCTGCACTGTTAAAATAGCAATCTGCCAAAGTCAGAGTGCAACAGGCTCTTAAAGGAAATGCAGTGACACACTGATTGGTTTATTTCATGTTACGCCCAAAATTAACCACACCCATGATTAATTAAGATAATTAGTTCATGCCTATTGCGTTGTGTTTCGAGCTGTGCAAGGTGTACTTTTCCCGTCGTTACGATAGCAAAGACTCACTGACACACCCTAAATCAAGCTTGCCGTTGCACACGGTTGACGGCTCGCCTACAGATCACTAAAAAAGAATCAGGGTGTTACGGGGTTGATTATGCTCAGGTGTAATTTGTCACTGAGGCTTGAATCACCACGTGAGAAGTACCTGCTCAGTGTGGTCTGTCTGCATCTCCACAGTAACGGGATTTATCAGAAATCCTCTTAATGTCTCAGCGGTCAGTGTGTGGTGAAGAGAGAGAGTGGAAAAGGCCTGACTGAGACTTACTAAGAGTTTGGATACAATATATCAGGGGTCGGCAATTAAGTTTGGCTGCGGGCCAGACATTCTCCAAGCCATTATGTGGCCACAAGAAAAATATATTGTTTTGTAAAATGAAGTGTAATGGGATGGAGTGCCACAGACTAGTAGCTCTCCAGCCCAGAGGGTTGTTGAACCCAATTGCAGAACAGTTGATCTCAAAGCAGGTAAACCCAAGAAGAAAGAAAAATATAAAAAAGAAATTAACACACTGATCCTCAAGCAGGATAGAACCCGTGTCATCAGGGTCGCGGCCCAATACACTATCGTTGCCCCAGCTAGTAAATTGGGACACAGCCGGGAAAAAAACGCCCTTATAAGGAGAACAGGCGAAAACTAAGGTCACACCGAGCGCAACAGAGAGACGGGGGAGGAATGTAAACAAAGCTCACCAGAGAAGCATTTCATTATTTATTTTTTTCCTTTATCGTTCATTATAGTTCACATAATTTGTGTTTGAGGACCAGCTACAAACCATCAAAATCTACACTAATACTGTGTTTATGTGTGTTTTACAGAAGCTGATTGCGTACGTTGAGGAGAGGATGGTGAGGAACTTGGCCCGGCGATGCTCCAGCAGCATCAGTGGCTGTGTGCTATCATCTCAACGAGACTTCATAAGTATATCAACACCTACAAATCCACTCAAAACTGGATATTTCTACACATTATTGATTACTTATATTATTTTCAGTTAGGTGTAGTTTTTTTGTTTTTTGTTATAAGAATGTTAACCCTTAATATAAAGCACTTTTTGTACAGTTTATTCAGTTTTCTTTGATTATTTGCCATGTCAGTAGTGCTTAATAATTGTTTTAATACATAAATGAAATAAAATAATTGTTAATTACATTACTACATTTAATAACATTACTACATTTTGTTTTGTAATTTGTTTACTGGGTTTTTAAATTAATGAAACATTGGTTAAACAGCATAGATATCAGTAAACACAGTGTATAAAGCAAAATATATCATACAAAAGCCCTACAAGAGTAAAAGGGGAAAAAAGAAAGAAAAAAAGGGGATTGGTTGCTGAGCTGTTGCTAAGCAGTTGCTACGTGGATGCTAGGTGGTTGCTAAGGTGTTGCTAAGTGGTTGCTAGGTGGTTGCTAAAGTGTTGCTATGGTATCTTCGGTGGTTGCTATGGCAATTGTACGAAAACCCTACATCGTATCGTTTCGTACATTATATTTTCGGAAAGGGCGCGATACGTTCTATATAATTCTATTAATTTGATCTTCATATCTCAAAAATTATGACGTACACAGGCTTGCAAATTTCTCTCATTCATTTTCAATGAGCGAAAAAGCGAACTTTTACGAAGTTTTAACAAAATTAATTATAATAAGTGTTGAGAGTGTTAAGTACACACAGTTTGTCCGTTGAACGTAAGGCTTAAAGCACTTGATGAATCTTAAATTGTCTAATTTTGTATGGACAACAATGTTCTGTCATAAGATTGGTATTAACACCCTTGATTTTTCCTCTGCAAAACGTAGAAAATAAACACAAGACAGAAGCAGACAAAAGAAAATATATTTAGGACCCTCTTTTAGCGATCTATAGGCGAGCCATCAACTGTGCACCGTGCAGCTTGATTTAGGGCTTGTCAGTTTGTTTTTGCTATCGTAACGACAGGAAAAGTACACCTTGCACGGCTTGAAAAGGCATGTAGTAATTTTCTTAATTAGTCATGGGTGTGATTATTTTTTTGGGCGTGAAATAAACCAATCAGCATGCCACTTGCTCATCATTCCCCATAAGAGCCAGACTTTGACTTTGGCAGATTGCTATTTTAACAGCGCAGCTACCTAGATGTGTCCAACACTGACCTACTCATTGTTTTTTTCCTTATACTTCCTAAAGTTGGGTTTATGCACTGCGGCTCACCTGCGTTGCCAAGATAGCAGTGAACGTCTGACTGTTGATGTCTTTCTAGGTTGTATTCAGTCAGTGGTGCACCTGTGTTTTCTGTTACCAAGATAAACAAGCAAAACTCCATAAATTTACCTCCAGAACACACCTCATTTCCAAAACACCACGCCCATCTGTGTAGATATATTGTAGATATATTCAGAAGCACTGTTGCTATTCAAATGATGTAGGCAGAAGGTGTGAAAAAAGACTTTTGGCAGGGTATAAGATAACAATGAGCATGTACTCATTGTAAGATGGTGTAAGAGGAACCTTATACAGTAGCAACATTTTTGCCTTAAAATCAAGGATATTAAAAGAGTTTATCTTGGAACACTGCTGTGAGGATTTGATTGCATTTTGAATTTTGTAACAAGAGCACTAGTGAGGTCAGTGAAGGTGTTGAAAGATTATCACCAGCCTCTATTATAAACTCTATAACGTCCTGCATGTTCTGTACCTTCCCTCCTCCAGACATCATCAGTCCTCTGCTGCCCTCTGCTGCCCGGGGGCACCTGCACATGCACGTCCCCAGCAGGAGGTTTGAGATGGCGTATGAACTGAACCTGGGCGCTCTGTGCTCAGACTTCCAGGAGGACATCCAGTTCCAGTTCTCTCTGGGCTGGACGGCGCTGGTGAACCGGTTCCTGGGTCCGGCTAAAGCCAAGCAGGCTCTGAACATGCTGGACAAGAACTTACGGGTAAAGCATCAGCATTAAACAGCTATGCGTATTAAAACACTGGATTTAAAATTATATTTACACCATTTCCACCTATAATCAGTCAGTAATAATAATGTTTATTGTTTAATTATGTTTAATGTTTATGAGATAATAATTATTTCTTATTTCCAAAATGCAGAATTGTTGGCCAGCTAAGGTGGTTCCCACTTCCATGCAGTTGCTATGCTGCTGCCATGGTATCCCAGGAATTTTCCACGGTGGTTGCTAAATGGTTGCTGTGGTGTTGTTGTGTTGTGGCTCAATGGAATCCCAATGTGTTTGCTGCAGTGCTGCTAAGTGGTTAACTGGTGGTTGCTATGGTGTTGGCAAGTAATTGCAATGGTGTCTTATTGGTTGGTGGTTGGTGTGATATGGTTGCTATGGTATATCAGGTGGATGCTAGAGCAAACAATCTGGAGCTGGATCAGTGTCGATATCTCAAAAACGTTTGGACAAGATACACAGCATGAAAAAATGATGTGATGTTAACTTGCGGTTTCTGAGGCTGGAAAGAGGAAACTCTTACCCTACCCTGATGATTGCCAGTTTCATCATTATAACATTTTTGATGGTCTTTGCGGTGATTTCTTTTTGGATTGACTGACCTTCACTTTTTCTTGAAGTATTTTTTTTCTTTATTTAGTTGAGTAGTTGTTGCTTCTCATAATCTGGATTCGAACATTACTCAAATATTCACTATTCACTGTATACCTGTAACTCTACCTCTTCACTACTTTACTTTAACTGATGCTCTCAAACACTGATGCTCACAAATTCAGCACAGCTGTTAACTGAAAGTCTTAATTCCAGGTGATTCTACTTCATAAAACTGACTGAGAAAATCATCCAGCAGAGATGTGCAAAACTGTCTCTATCTGAGCAAGAGGAGCTACTTTTTGAAGAATGTAAAATATAAAACATATTCTGGTTTACTAAAAGACTTTATTATTAATCTACAGTGCAGAACGTTTGACTGGTACTGTATGTACATATTGCATATGACTATATATGACTTAAAATATGTAATGTTGATTTGTTGCTGCAGGCCTCCACTCACCCGGCTCCTATAGGAACCCCGGCTCAGGAGGAGCTAGCGGTCTCGATGGCCACCGGACTCGCCTCGCTCACCTCCCGAGCCTCCATGACTGCACTGGTGATCGGTGGAGTGGTAAGAAACATCTAGGAGAGCTCCAGCACAACTAACATCTGTCTATTTCACTGTTTTAAAACACCTACTGAATAATAGTATATATAACAGTACATCAGTACTCCCAAATTTCAAATAAAAATATTGTCATTTAGAGCATTTATTTGCAGAAAATGAGAGAAAATTTCAGAGAAATTGCTAAAATAACAAAAAAAGACCAAGTTCATATTCATACAGGGTTCATACACCTTTCACAGGGTAAAATTCAAGCACTTTTCAAGCCCCATTTTCAGGTTTTGTGGTAAATATATACAAAAAACGTGAACCTGGCAACTCTAGGGGGCACAGCACAGACTGTAAGCTAGCAGGTCTCAAACGAACTCATTGTTGAATCAGGTGTGAGTCGGCTCCCCTGTAAAAAGAGTCGCTTTTCTTTATTTCACTCGCTCTTCCTTTCTTTATAATGCTATAGAATATTAAAATTATTTTTAAAAATCGCTGTATTTAAAAAAAAACACATTTTAAAATTAATTTATTTAATTTTTTACTTAAGCTAACTTATTTAGTTAACTAGTTATTCATTGTAAAGTAAATGCAGTTAGAATTTCAAGCATTTTTTCGAGCACTTTCTCCAGGCCTGGAAAACAGAATGATAAGATTCAAGCATTTCTCATGATTTCAAAGCACCCGTACAAACCCTGTTCATAAAGTTTTAAAAGTTCAGAAATAATCAGTATTTGGTGGAATAACCCAGTTTTTTTTCCATCACAGTTTTCAGTAATTTCTTCTTGGCATCATGTTCTCCTCCACCAGTCTTACACACTGCTTTTGGATAACTTTATGCTGCTTTACTCCTGGTGCAAAAATTCAAGCAGTTCCAGAGGTTTTTAATTTGGTGAAATCAAAGAAACGTATCATTTGTAAGTGCTCTCTTATATATAAATGTTTTGTGTGTGTGTGTGTGTGTGTTTGTGCAGGTGTGGCGCTCAGTGGGCTGGAGGGTCATCGTTCTCTCTGTGAGTCTCTATGGGCTCCTGTATTTATACGAGAAGCTGACCTGGACTAACAGCTCCAGAGAGAAGGCCCTGAAGCAGCAGTTTGTGGAGTACGCCACCCAGAGGCTGCAGGCCATCTCCCACATCACCAGCAGCAACTGTGGCCTGCAGGTCCAGCAGTGAGTGTCTGCAGCCATGAAATTATTACAATAATTATCAAAATCCACAGGCTAATAATGCTAATAGCTATCAATTTTTGGTTAATAGAAAGTTTTCCATAATGTTAGTATTCATATCGCTTGGAACGTTAGGTGAACATTGTTTACCAATCACCAGCTAAACCATGGAAACACCATGGAAACACCATAGTAACCATATAGTAAAACCTTAGCAACCACCACAAACAGAGTCACCCAAGGTATGCTAAAGCTAAAGCACATTTGAACAAGCCAGCTTCATTTCAGAATGAGGTTCTGTGGACTAATGAAACTAAAATTATTAGAGTTATAATAATACACAGCACTCCAACACAAACACTTGCTCCCCACAGTAAAATCTGGTGGTGGTTCATAAAGCTGTGGGGGTGTGGGACCAGTGCAGGTACTGGGAATCTTGTTTAAGTTAAGGATCACATGGATTCCAGTCAATATCAGCAGATTTTTGAAAACAATGTTGAAGAATCAATGAGAAAGTTGAAGTTTGAAGCGCCAGGGCTGGATCCTTCAACAAGACAACGACCCTAAACACCAAACACTGCTCAAAATTTACTAAAGCATTCATTTATGCAGAGGAACAAGTACAACGTTCTGGAAGGCTCATCTCTGTAAACCTGACCTGAATATTATTTAAAAATCAGTGGTGTGATTTATAGCGGGCTGTTCATGATCAGAAACCTGAATCAAACCTGAGTAAACTGGGGATTTATTGTTTTGTAAAGAAGAATGATCCAAAATACCTTCAACCAGAAACCAGATTTAATATTGATGTATTTTTTCTGTTGGGGCCAAAATTTAATCACCCGCCTAATTCAGTTAAAAGAATTATTGCACACTTTCTGTAAATCCTATAAACTTCATTGCACTTCTCAAATATCACTGTGTTCATCTGATATATGATATATTTAACTGAAATTGCTGATCTGAACAACCAATGATTTATAAAGGAAAATCTTGAAAATTATCACTTATTACCAGTGATGGGAGTAACGCCGTTACTTTTTTTTCAGTATGGAGTAATCTAACTCATTACTCTGACTGTAACTATAACGCCGTTACCATTTCCCTCACTCTGCGCAAGTGTGTGTGTGTGTGTGTATTGTCTGTGTGAGTCACAAGGGAGGGGAGAATGAGATAACCACCTAAGCAATGATTGGCTAAGGTATAGTAAGATTACGTCATCAGAGAAAATAGGTAGGTGGGTGGGTTTTTAGAGCACATAGCGAGAGATGAAGAGTGAGGAGGACTCCAGCGGCAAAACTGCCTTTTCCAGATGGAAATACGACACTATTTCACACTCACTGAGGTCAAAGGTTAAAATGTGCACGTCGAGTTCACATTAAGTCCCCGAACGAAAAACCTCTATGCAGGTACTTGTCTTTGCTGTCGTGCACTCTATACACCTGGCTTATGAAACACGCTCTGAGAAGGTGGGGGCCGGGGGGTGGAGGGGTGGTGGTTACGGGGGCGGGTATATTGTTACTTTTACTAGTAACTAGTTACTTTTATAGTGGAGTAACTCAGTTAGTAACTCAGTTACTTTTTTGGAGAAGTAACTATAACTAATTACTTATTCAAAGTATCGTGTCCAACACTGTTCCCCAGACCTGAATATTACTGAAAATCTGTGGTGATTAGAAACCATCAAACCTGACTGAACTGGAGATGTGTTATAAAGAAGAATGGTCCAAAATACCTTCCATCAGAAGCCAGACTCTCATTGGAAGCTAAAGGAAGAGTTTAGAGGCTGTTAATATTTCTGCAAAAGGAGGATCTACTAAATCACAAATGAATGCACCTGCCTAATTCAGTTTAAAGAATTATTGCACACTTTCTGTAAACCCTATAAACTTAATTTCACTTCTCAAATATCACTGTGTTTTTTTTCTGCTATATGATACATTTAACTGAAATGGCTGAGAAAGGAAAATCATGAAAATGATCACTGAATACCACTTTATATGTTATATTGGTTAACGTGGGACTGTGTGGAATCTGTGGGTGTTTGCAGGGAGCTGGTGGGCGTATTTGCCCGCATGTGTCAGCAGGTGGATAAGAGTGAAATGGAGCTGGAGACGGAGATCCGCAAACTCAACGCCAAGATCCAGCGGCTGGAGAGCGTCCAGAGACACTCCAAAACTCTCAGGTACACGAGAGACAGACGCAGGAATTCCACTGCAGATGCTGCTTTCAGAGCCAATCATATTACATATGAGTATCAACCAGAAACCCTAGTGAAAAAACAGTAGATTAAACTATACTAAGCATTATTATGCTATAGTGCACTAAAGTGTTCTTGTAGACACATTATTATTAATCAGTATATTTAAAGAGTGCTAAAACAGAACAACTTTTTTTTTGTACTTATTCTACTTTAATTACAGTATAAAAATAGTACAAAAGTCTTACTTAAATTGTGCTAAATGTATTTAACTGTACTAAAATTGAACTATTTTAAATATACTGTACTTAAGTAACATTTAAACACTTAAAATACTTCATGTGTGTAAACACATATTTTAAATATGCTTACAGTAAAATTATAATATATTTAATGAGTATTATTACAACTGTATCACTATTATATATTATATATTATATATACACCGGGTACTAAGACTTGATGTTAAATATATGTGATCTTTATTTACATTAGAGTACATATATATACATGCTTCTTGTTCCTGTCTTTTTTAAGCAGCACATTTCTAGTACTATTCTTCATTGGGTATAAAAATATATATTTTAATATACTGTACTACATTTTTTTGCGTGTTACAAATTTACTTTAATTTTTTTTAATTAGTAGTAGTAATTTAATTTACATTTTAAGAAGTTACATGATACATTGCACTTTAAGTGAACTACTGTAACAGCTGTATATTTTTTTAGACGTATATTGAATTACATTAAACTAAAAGTGTTCTTCATTTTAGTCTATTTTTTCAAATGCAAAATATGATAAAAGTTTATTTTCAAACATTTGATAGAAGCATAATATTAATGTACTTTTAATATATTTTAAGTAAGCACATAAATCTGTTAGTGTATTTACAGCATGCTTAGACATTTTTCGATATGTTTTAAGTATAATTAAGTATATTTGATTAAATCGGTACTGTGCAACATAAAGAAGCATGTTTAGTTTGTAAATTCACTTTTAAATGGAATTATCTGCTAATAATCAGAAGAATAGAAAAACTTGCATTTTGCACATGAAACTCTTCCTCAACCTCTTCCTCATTGTCTGCAGTAGATAGTAAAAAAGAAAATGTTCAGAAAAAGAAATGATTCAATCAGAAAAAGCACTGTTTCTACATCAACCAGTGAATTAGTATTTAGTATTCATGGCCCCGCCCACTTTGGCTCATGACCGCTCACAGACAGAGCTGAAGCCGGGCAACGATGCCGTCTCGTCAGATAGGAGAAGCTAACAGCACTAGAAACAGCATGTAGTTCATTCCTGTGTTATTTGTGCGAATAACACATCAGTGTTTATATATATATATATATATATATATATATATATATATATATATATGCTTTACCCAGTAATTCAGAGCTAAGAAACAAATGGTTAGAATTAGTCTATGGAGGAAAAACACCACCAGCCAAGTACAATTGAGATAGATAGGTGTATGTTTAAAACAGTTCTGTTTACACTAGTTAAAAGTAAAAATCAATGCTGGGATTTTTACTTTTTGGACCTGGACTACTCACCGCTGTGTGTGAGTAACTATAGGTTTGAATAGGATCTCCGGTGGATTTGGTGTTTTAGAGAGACTCTAAGACTAGATCAGTGGCTGAACTGCACTTAGCAGGGCATCATTACACATGTTGTAAAGTAACATATGACATTTCAAAGACTTAAATGTTATTAGTGTAAAAATGTCTTTATTTTAAAACGTTTCTAACTGTTGTCCGTCTCGCTGGTGTCTTCTGGTGTCGCAGTGCTGTCGCAGCCAATCAGAGCTGATATGTTTGCATGTATGAATATTCATGAGCAAGAGCTGAATTCCTATCGTTTCTCCTCGTCCACTCCTCCACCAGACTAAAGCAGCGTTATACCAGATCACCGGAGCACTTTTTTATTTATTTATTTTTTTTACAAAAACCAGCTCACATGGCATTCATTCATACTAGAGACACAACTAGACACTTTAAAATGAATGAAAAATGATGGAATGAGAACTTTAAATGAGTTATTTTATTTTTTTCCGTAAGGGTTTATTGCTTCTAATCTGAACTCTTTTCTGTTTGTAGGTACAAGGCCACGGATTTGGAGTCTCAGCTGGAGTCTTTCTCAACACACTATCTCAACACTCATCAATGGGACTGATGTTTTATAGAGACTAAACAGACTGTACCGCACTGATACACATTATCTACAGTCTTTAGGAAGGACATAGAACATCATATAATCACTGTTCATCTTAAAAATGGTGACTTTTCAGGAAAAGGCAAAATGTCCTATACTTTGAATGGAAGTCAATGTAAATACGTTTATTTCATTAGTCATTTTAGAGCACTTCCATTGGTCTGTTTTATTTATACTAAATTATTTATACAGTGTATAGATCAGCTAAAGGGTTTAAACAATGGTAAGAAAAAAAAAGAACTAAAAATGGAGATGGATTTCACCACTGTCTCAGAACCCCAAACTAAAATGGTTTACCACAATACATTTTTCATTACTGTTGTATTTACCTGTTGCATTTGTCTGCTTTTACTATTTGTACTATCTGTTTTTTGCCTGCTGGAACAATGAAGTCCATTTGCACGTCCTAAAAGCGCAGTTCTGCCCTCAGTTTCCCTGATTACCGATGCCACTTTTGAAGTTCCCAAGTTGACTGACATGGCAATCTACCAACCACAGTTATTTCCTTTAGGGCCTTTTCCCATTAGCACCACAATGATTTTACATACAGCTCTGGAAAATATTAAGAGAGCACTTCAGTTTTTGAATCAGTTTTTGCTATTTATAGGTTTATGTTTATTCTATAAACTAAAGACAACATTTCTCCCAAATTCCAAATAAAAATATTCTAATTTAGAGGATTTATTTACAGAAAATGAGAAATGACTGAAATAACAAAAAAAGACACAGAGCTTTTAGACCTCAAATAATGCAAGTTCAGAAAACAAGTTCATATTCATAAAGTTTTAAGAGTTCAGAAATCAATATTTGGTGGAATAAACCTGGTGGTTTTTAATCACAGATTTTATTCATGCATAACTTTATGCTGCTTTACTCCTGGTGCAAAAATTCAAGCAGTTCAGTTTGGTGGTTTGATGGTTTGTGATCATCCATCTTCCTCTTGATTATATTCCAGAGGTTTTCAATTTGGTAAAATCAAAGAAACTCATCATTTTTAAGTGGTCTCTTATTTTTTTTTCCAGAATATGTGAAAATCAGTTTAACCTCACACACAAATTCGTCCGGTAAGCATTGTAAAATATCTTTAATTTGTTCCTCTTTGCTATTTTTATTGTCGCTGGTATGGTGGGACAGTGTTAGTCTGGAGTCCTGAATGTTTTTCATTGGATAGCAAAAATATAGTCCATTTTAATTTTAGTTTAATTTTAAAATTAAAAACATCAAAATGTGAGCTTAAAATCGCCACTCAATTCACCAATGCAGTTACCTGATTATTCAAGCAGTCTAGTTCACAATATTAGGCAGGTGGTTTTAATGTTATGGCGGATTGGTTTGTACTGTTTGGTGCTTCCATGTATTATTAAATTTGCACTTTAAATGTTTTGAATGTGTTTAATGAGAGAAGACTGCTAGTCAGTTTTTTGTGCATGTGTATGTGTGTCTGTCTGTGTTTCTGCACAATAAAGCCTTTGATATATTGATATATTTTCACCTGTTCATTTATGTGCATATACTGTAAACACATGCACATACAGTAATACAGTGTATCAGCCTGCCCTCTAGCGGAGGCCACTGGAACAGTCTGAGGGTTTCTATTAAAAGCTCAGGTTCACGTTTTTAAAGGTCACGCTTCCTCCCACCGCAGGGGCTCTTTTTACTGTTCAGCTAAAGCCCCTCCGGCTCCATCCGATCCAATCCATACACGGCATTCCCATGCCAGATCCCGGAATTATAATCATTTAATCACAGTCTAGATAAGAGATGCTGATTAATACTGAAGTGAAATTAATATTTCCATAACAGTTCATATACAAAGGTAGCTGCTGAATAAATGATTTGAATTAGATACTGAATCATTTGTAGTAGATCACAAATCATTGGTAGTAGATTCTAAAACATGTTTAACAGCTGCCAAATTATTTGCAGTAGATACTAAATCATTTAGGGTGAATCCCATTTCTCCCCTTGGCCCTACCCCTTACCCCTACCCCTCTGTTTTGCGCGTGCACGTCAAGGGGTAGGGGTGTCCCGATTCCTGTTAGGATGAAGTGGTAGGGGTAAGGGGTAACGTTAGGGCTAGTTAGCCCTTCAAACGGAGATTTTCCAGACCCACACTTCGTACCGAGGGGTATGAGAATGACTGGCAAGATGGCGGAACAAGCAACCAAAGAAAGTATTTTCCATGTTAAAAATTACGATTAGCACTGTATTACCTTAGTTTATTGTGTAGTTTTGATGTTTTATGGCTGAATTCTTCGTAACAAGCTTAAAAAGTTCGCTAGTAGTTCGTTTCGGTAGCTAGCTAGCTAGCTAACTTTCCCGTTCCACCTTAAATGGTGCAACAGACGGCAGGCGCTACCGCATTTAAGGCGGAACGGAAAAAATAAATCAAATAAAAAATAATCAGAGCTAATTTCAGCTCCCCATCACAGAGGAATTAAGGAATGGACAATATTAATTAATTTCTGCACCTCCTGCCCCCTTTCTGTACACATACAATGCCCTAAAGTTAACTAGTTAACCAGCAGCTAGGCTACTGAACTTTAGCGCTCCACTGCTATCATCACATCAGCCCAGCAGGGTCACCTACACACCACCGCTAGTAGCCTGGTCATAAATCAGTGCTATTTATTTATGTATTTATTGTTCATTGACAAACGTCATTGTGATATACCAGTGATTCCTCTGTCACTGAGGACCCATATTCTTGCACATTATATTGTTTTTGGAACACATTACCTGCTCCAGGACCAGTGTTGGGAACCAGTGTGATATATATGTATATTATGGAGGCTATGTTCAATAAGATTCACCTTTCACCGGGTGCTTGAAGGGTTGTCCCAATTCCTAGGGGTAGGATTTTACCCCTTCCCCTTGTAACTCCGTTCCAAGGGGAAGGATTACACTCGAAAAGAAGGGGTAGGGGTAAGGGGTAGGGCCAAGGGGAGAAATGGGATTCACCCTTAGAGTAGATCATGAATCATTTAGAATAAATACTAAATGACTTGTACTAGATACTGAATTATTTAGAGTATATACTAAATAATTTGTAGTAGATACTGAATAATTTAGAAAATATACTGAGGCATTTAGATTAGTTACTGAATGATTTGTAGTAGATATGGAATCATTGGCAGTAAATTCTGAAGCATGCGTTTGTAGTAGATACTGAATGATTTAGAGTATATACTGAATGCTTTGCATTACATACTGAATGATTTGTAGTAGATTTTAAATAATTTAGAGTAGTTACTGAATTAGTAGTAGCTACTGAATGATTAGTAATAGATACTGATTCATTTGTAATAGATACTGAATCATTCATAGGATATACTGAATCATTTAGAGTATATACTAAATGATTTGTATTAGATACTGAATGATTTGTAGTAGATATTAAATAATCTAGAGTATATACTGAATCATTTGGAGTAGATACTGAATCATGTAGGGTATATGCAGAATGATTTTTAGTAGATACTGGATAATTTAGAATAGATGCTGAATAATTTAGAGTAGATACTTCATCATTTGTAGTACATACTGGTCATTAAGAGGATATACTGAGTCATTTAGATTAGTTACTCAATGATTTGTAGTAAATACTGAATCATTGGCAGTAGGCTCTGATACATTTAGAGTATATACTAAATTACTTGTAGTAGATACGGAATAATTTGTAATAGATACGGAATGATTTGTAGTAGATGTTAAATCATTTAAAGTAGATACTGAATCATTAGGAGAACTGAATCATTTAGATTAGTTACTGAGTTATTTGTAGTAGATACTAAATCATCTAGACTATATACTGAATCATTTAGAGTAGATAATGAATTATTTGTAGTAGATACTGAATAATTTACAGTAGATACTGAATGAATTGGAGTAGATACTGAATCCTTTACAATAGATACTGAATAATTTGTAGAAGATACTGAATCATTTAGTAGATACTGAATGTGCAGCAGCAGCTGAATCAACTGTAGTAGAAACTGAATCATTTAAAGTAGATTCTGATTCATTATGATTAGATACTGCACACCAGTGTACAAATATGGTTCTTCTGTAGCAGAGGCTCCTAAACTGTTCTATGAATCATTCAAAGAACCATCTGAAGAACCTTTTTGTGCTTTGGAACTGATTTAAATGGAAGTATGAGGTCATAATTTGATCATATTGTAATTAAAATATTATTTGCTGTCTTATTTCTGGTTTAGTAACTATTAATAATCACAGTGTATTGTAATATTTACTGTATTCTCTGTAATCATTTCCTCTGGTCACATTTCACTCTTCAAACCACACTAAAATAATCAGATCAGTTATATAAACGTGAGATTCGTCCACAATCAATCTCAATCTAATCACGCAGAGAAATCTACACGGCTGGGCTGGAGCACACATACCGAAACCAAGCAAACAACACGAACACCCCCGAACAAACTGAAACTAGCTGTGAGAGAGAGAGCGCTGGAGCGGCGCTCGGGTGATGCAGCAGGGTGTTGATGCCACAGTGGCATCGCTGCAACTCTGCAGAGCTGTGAAGTGTGTGTGTCTGTGTGTGTTACCTCACATGCACTTTCAGGTTCAGGGTGAGGGGGTTCGAGCTCTCATCACGGCAGGTCTGATAGATATAGCAGGTAAATCCTGCCAAAAATAAAACTGAATCATTTAAAAGAGATCCCGAATCATTGGTAGTAGATTCTAAAGTATGTGTAACACTGAATCATTAATAGTAGACACCAAATTATTTGTAGTAATGCTAAATCCTTTAGAGTAGATACTGAATCATTTAGAGTAGACACCAAATTATTTGTAGTAATACTAAATCATTTAGAGTAGATACTGAATCATTAAGAGTAGACACCAAATTATTTGTAGTAATACTAAATCATTTAGAGTAGATACTGAATCATTTAGAGTAGACACCAAATTATTTGTAGTAATACTGAATCATTTAGAGTATATATTGAATCATTTAGAGTAGAAACCAAATTATTTGTAGTAATACTGAATCATTAAGAGTATATACTGAATCATTTAGAAAAGAAACCAAATTATTTGTAGTAATACTGAATCATTTAGAGTAGAAACCAAATTATTTGTAGTAATACTAAATCATTTAGAGTAGATACTGAATCATTTAGAGTAGACACCAAATTATTTGTAGTAATACTGAATCATTTAGAGTAGATACTGAATCATTAAGAGTAGACACCAAATTATTTGTAGTAATACTAAATCATTTAGAGTAGATACTGAATCATTTAGAGTAGAAACCAAATTATTTGTAGTAATACTGAATCATTAAGAGTAGACACCAAATTATTTGTAGTAATACTAAATCATTTAGAGTAGATACTGAATCATTTAGAGTATACACCAAATTATTTGTAGTAATACTGAATCATTTAGAGTATATACTGAATCATTTAGAGTAGAAACCAAATTATTTGTAGTAATACTGAATCCTTTAGAGTAGATACTGAATCATTTAGAGTAGAAACCAAATTATTTGTAGTAATACTGAATCATTAAGAGTATATACTGAATCATTTAGAATAGAAACCAAATTATTTGTAGTAATACTGAATCATTTAGAGTAGATACTGAATCATTTAGAGTAGACACAGAATCATTTGTAGTAATACTGAATCATTTAGAGTAGACACAGAATCATTTGTAGTAATACTGAATCATTTAGAGTAGACACAGAATCATTTGTAGTAATACTGAAGCCTTTAAAGTAGATACTGAATTATTTTTTCCTATTTTTAATTTCTTATCTAATGTTTTAAATCCCTTTTATACTGTAAATGTTCGGCAGCATTTTAAGTAAGAGTCACCCTCAACGTACTCCAGAGTTAAAAGGTTGATTGATTAAAAACAGTCAAAGTTGAGTAAATGAAAGATCAGCAGCTTTATTTTTTAAGTGATTTAATAGGTAACTGCAATAGTTTGCCATTAATATTGTCTGAATGTGTGAAACATTGCATCATCACTCAGACAGAGGAGGTCGACTCCTTCACCCGCCGCTCGGCAGGAGTTCCCCTCCGCTCAGGCTTTAGAGGAAGTGAGGAATTTACTGAATCAGGCTTCAGCAACTCTGCTCACGTCTGAATTCTCGGGATTTCTGCTCTTTCACAGTTTCACACCCTTTTTCAGAATTTCCCCATTTATACCACTTTACTCCACTGCTGACAGGAGAAGGAGAAAGATGATTTTATCTGGTTTATTTTAACTTTCTTTCAGCCCATTGGCTGTGGTAGAACACTGATGAACCTTAAGAACCTCAATTCATGCTACAAAAAAGCCTAAATTGGGCATAAATGGGATTTATTTTACACTTTTTAGAAAAAATAAAACAGTCATTAGTTTTACCTCTTTTTTTTCATAATTTTTAAAGGAAACTAAATTGCTTATTTTTCAAATTACATTTTCCCAAAAATTATACCAATTTTTCAAATTAATTAATTTATTAGTATGTTTGTTCCTAAAGAAAAAATGTTATCAGTTTAAATTGTACCAAAACTTTAAAAGTTTAGTGCATCCCTAGAAAATGGACAATTTGGAGAGATGGCCAGGCTTCCTACACTGAACTTTTTCAAAAATACGTTCTTTTTTTATACCATTTTTGGATGAATAAATCCATGCAACCTTAGGAAATACATTTTTCCACCAAAAGATTTTTTTTTTTTTTTTACATTTTCTTCTGAACAATTTTGCTTGCTGAATATTCAGTGCATCAACAATTTGAAAGGATGGCCAGCCTTATTTTACCAAACTTTTCAATTAATCCAGTTATTTTCAGCTGATAATTTTTTGGTGCATCTCTACAACATGATGTGAATGGCGTAAATGGTAAGAAAAAAAAATTATGAGGATGGCCAGCATTATTACACCAAACCTTTCACTTTTTCCACAGAATAAGTGTGATTTTTTCCCTTTTAACCAAGTAATTACAGTTTTCTATTTTCGCCGGACACCATTCATAGTATTTTCCAGTCATGCACCAAAAACCAATCTTCTAAATCTTCTAAATTATATAAAATATGTAGAGTTAGTTGGTTTGTTGGGGTTTTATTGCCTCTTTAGCACATATTTGGCTATTTGTGGCATACACTTGGTTTTTTATGCCCAGACTGGGCAAAGTTGTTCAAAGGTTCTAGCACGATAAGAGAAATATATTTTGCTATATATGTATTAAACTAGGTGTTTGAGGTTAAAATGCAAAATGAATTTTAAGATCTTTTCTAATTTGGAGAGATTCCCAGCCTTACAATACAGAACTTCACATTTATTACGCCAAAAGTGCTTTTTTTGGAAGTTTTGGGCCAAACAACTTAGGTTAGCCAATATCCTCCTGAGACCCTGCGTCCTCATATGAGGACATCACATTTCTGCTTGTCTGCACCAATATTATCCTTAATAATTTTGCAAAACTTTAACCCTTTGGCCTCATATGGACACCCTGCTGTATCATCTAGTGTAGTGCTGTTCGATATGATGATAAATATCGAGGGGATGATAGAAAAGTGTCTATTGTGCTGCTTACATTCCATCTTCCCTATCGTTTCAACAGTAATTTCATCAATTATTCACGCAAATATATAAAGTAGGCTACGAGGAAATGTATTGGTGCATAAACTCAGTTTATATAAGTGATAATAAAGTAATATTCGTAAAAAAGAAGCTTTATAATGTGGTTTTGCGCCGTGACGCTGCTTTACGTTATTTGACGGATATTTAAAAAATGTTAATTGAGTTTATTTTGATAACTCAATTTAAATACCTCTATAATTTTGAAAAAAAAAAAAAAAATAGCTACTGCATCGAACTCACCTGTTTTCATTTGATTCATATATATTGCTGCACTAAAAGGTAGTAATTCTCATTTGTGAAAGTTGGGTTTAATGTCACTTTGAAATAAAGTTGGAAAAAAAGTAAGTAATGATATTATTTTGCCATATTTTTCGAAGAATAACTGAAAACATACTCAAATGTAGTATATCATGATATATATCGTTATCGTGATACACAAAAAAATCCATATCGTGATATATGATTTTTCCCATATCGCCCAGCACTAGTCTAGTGGTCACATGACAACATTCAACACTCAACTGATTGAAATCAAGAGGGTGGGAATCCCAGTCAAAGGTTTCTACAGCCAGTTCAGACAGAAACATGGGCCAGATACAAAACTCTCATCCAGTTTTAGGTTTGAAACTATTCTCCTTATGTTTATTTGCTCAGTGTCGAAAAAAGATAAAGGTTTGTTTTTGGAGTTATTGGGTCAAAAATAGCGCTTAAATTTTAAAACAAACAACGATTTGTAATTGAAGACATTGTTTTTTGCTTGTTAGATCCTAAAGTCAGTGAAAATGATATAAAAAACCATTTGGAAGCATGAACAGCCTCATAATACCAAACTTCTTACTTAATCCACCGAAAATGCGTTTTTTTTTTAAGCCACTCTTGGCTGCTTAATTCGGCAGCTCTTACTCCATATTTACGGTGTCCATCCAGTAAAGAAGAAAGAATGTAGTTTTAATGTATACGTATAAAATACAGGCAGAAGAACAGAGCTTAGCTGAAGTACAGTTTATATAAAAACAAAAAATTGTGGGAACGTAAACAAAAAAAGGCAAAATTTCAGATTTCAGAGAATAAATCCACTCACAATACTGCACTCAAAAAGACAATAAAGCACTAAAACAATTATCCTTTAAAAAAAATTACATTGTGAAGAAGTTGCAACTCGCGAAAATCTCAAAAGTGAAACAAAAAAATAAAATAAAATAAAAAACAATCGGCTGAAGCTCAAGTGTGCAGTAAAGCATTCACAGACAGGGAGGAAACAAACAAAAAAAAATCATGTTAAGACTTTTAATTCGGTAAAATTCATAACAACAGCCTTCATAACTCTAATTCATTCATATATCAACTGGCACGAACTGGCACAAGGTGATTACTGACTGACTGACTGACTTTCAAGTGAACTATGACAGATAAGGCTTGCGCTCGTCTCGAGCACAGGAAGCAGTCCTGTCGCCGGTTATAAACACTCACGTCTCACATTAGTGGAAAATTACACACAGTGAAGCTTGTGGTCACGTTTATTCATATAAAAAAAGAAAAAACTAACAAAAAAAGAAAGAAAAGAAAAGAAGTTTAAGACTAAGAGTTCTGGTTCATCCTTCAGAAAGAGTGGCCACGCCTTCAGATACATCTATCTACACCAGCATGTGTTTCAGTGATGGAGTAAAAAAGGAGTAATCCAGCATTTTCAGCCCAAAAAACTACCAATTATATGGAATTTTTAGTGACTTTTAATAGACATCGTAGAAAAAAAATGAGGAGGAGCATTTCTATTAGAGTTTTACAGGGAAATGGTGCAATTCTGATACAATACATTGACATGAAGGAAAATGTATCGGAAAAGTAAAATTAAATACTTAAATTCTTGTAAATGAATATAAAGGTGATCTAGACTATTAAGGACCACATAAGGAATCATGTAGTAACTTAAAAAAAAAAAAAAGTGTTAAACAAACCAAAAAACACTCTGTGAAGAAGCATTTAGGTGCTCTTATCTGGGGAGCTGATAACTTGCAGTTTCCGAGGCTGGTCCTGATGAGTGCCACTTTCATCATTATGATTATTATTGATGCTCTTCGCCTTTGTCTTGAGTTAAAAAGTTCATTACTCAAATAGAGCTATTTTTCACTGTATACCTGTAACTCTACCTCTTCACTACTTTACTTTAACTGATGCTCTCAAACACTTTATTAAGAGACAAGAAATTCAATTTAGTTAACTCTTGATGAGTTCAGCACAGCTGTTAACTGAAAGCCTGAATTTCAGGTGACTCTACCTCATAAAGCTGACTGTGCAAAGCTGTCTGTCATCTAAGCAAGTACTTTAAATATATTCTGGTTTGTTTTAACACTTTTTTTTAGTTTACCAAATAATTCCATATGTTTTTCTTCATATTTTCATAGTTTCATGACTTCTATTATATTAATCTAATGCGATTTATCACAATATTTATGATATATCGTTAATATCGGACAAACCACTTGTTTTTTCATGCTTATACTTCAGGTAATACTTGAGCAAATGTTTGTAGATTTAAAATACATACTTCAATACTTTTAATTCTGTTATTAAACACTGATGCGAACAATTTTCACGTTTTTATGACGTGTATAAAGTAGGAATGCAGTGTTCAGTTTCAGTGTTTGGCTGAAACCCTAAACAAAAACTGGTGAAATTGGGTCAAAGGCTGAATATCGAACATACAACACTGTTTTTCGCAGGTTTAAATACAGTTAGGTTGCCAAATATTCAGTGCACCTTACTAAAAAGGTCAGAAAATGCTGGAATACTCCTTCAGGCATGTATATCTTTATATGCTTGTGTATCTGTGGTAAATAAAGTAAAAGTACAGTGTGTTCTGCCCATCTTAAAGCCCCTTAACGCTGTGTAATACATACGTATAAATCTCGCCACTGGTTTTCGTATGGATGAGGTCAGTCCGCCGTATGAATATCCTAAGCGTAAACTGTGCTGAGTGTACTGTATTTCAATACTGGACCAGAGTCGACAGAAACCGATAGCACCTCCACACTCACGTTCCTTCACATTAACAGAAGACAGAAGGCAGAAACCAGGCTGTAGAAGATTCGAGGAGATCTTTATATAAGGTTTTATGGTCCTGTACGTTGGTGTCCAGCCAATTTGGTCCAAACAATACCGTGCGGTGGCACAACAGCAGCTACTGTACATACTGAGGCACCATGGCGGACTATTAATTAATGCCCTAAATGAACACTGAGTTTGGGTGGGGGGTTTCACAAAGCAGGATTTCGTAATACATAAACCAACCAATCAAGCATAACATTACCACCACCTCCTTTTTTTTCCAGCTCCAACGATCACATAGAACACTTTTTAACTTTTATAATATAATTATACTAGGGTTGTTGTTTGAACTCCAGAAGTTGAAATCCCACTAGTGCAGATGGGAGAGCCAGTGGGCGTAAGCTAAGAGCAAAGGAATTGTCAGCACACCTGTTTTTGACCATCTCAAACTGTACAAACTATTTTGAGGGTATTGAGGGGAAAAAATCCACTTCTCTTTCCTGTTCTGGTCTCTTTAGGCTGCACTGTAAACTCAATGAAGGCAGTCTGGGACACTGGCCTCGAAGTGAGTAAATGAATCTGCTGTGAAATTTGACACAACTGCAGACATTTTTGCCTTTATTTCTACAGGTGAAAAAAAAGGGAAGCATGGTTTGGATCTGGAGTTTTTACAGTATTTTTACAGTAACTCTTTTACTGAGGATAAATCCTTTAAATTATGTGATTAGGGGTTTTAAACGAGGACACAGTACTGTAGAGGATTATATAACCATTTATCCCGCCTGAGAAATCCAAAATCATGTGTTTTAATGCGTTTTATATGGCAACCCGAAATCTTAAACTGGGTAACGTTCTGGTCTCTTTAGGCTGCCGTATAAACTCAATGAAGGCAGGCTGAGACAATGAGCTAGTTTTGGGAGAAATGAGAAGTTGAATTTGACAGATTTTATAGTATAATCTTTTCTAACGAGGAGATAAATACTTTAAAATATGTGATTAGGCATTTTTAAGCCAAGACACAGTACTGTAGGAGGTTTATATAACCATTTATCACACCAGAGAAATCCAAATCCAAACCGTGTGTTCTTTTTTTTAAATATGGTTTTACAAAAATCGAGGAATTGAGGGGGGAAAGGGGAAAATTGTACAATTGTACTCGTCCTCTAGGATGCACTATAAACTCAGTGAAGGCAGTCCGAGACAATGAGCTTGGTCACAGTACTGTAGGTATATCCTCTTGAGACCCTGCATCCTCATATGTGGACATTACGACTACGAATCTCTTTATATGTTGATCTTTGGCCTCATATGGAGACACTGCCCATACCATCCAGTTGTTACATGGCACATTACATGTTACATTAACATTACACTTAACCGATTGAAAACAAGGTGGCAGGAATCCCAAACAAAAGTTTCTACAGCCAATCTCTACAGGTAAAAATGACAAAATTCTTATCCAATTTTATGCTTGAAATTAGTTTATTTGCTTAGTGTAGAAAGCTTAAATTCTGTTTTTGGACTAATATGGTCCTTGTCCTTCCTTAAATGTTAAAATAAACTAAATGTCCCCATATGAGGACATTTTTTTTTTAGGTTTTTGCGAAAATAACTTCCAGTACAAAGACAAAGATTAGTTTTTATTCTTTTTAGATATATACTAATTTATCCCACCTGAGAAATCCTTATTTGTGAAATCAATAATTAACACCCCACCCATACAAACAACACTGTGGCGAGTCTAACACGGTTTGTCCCCACACAACCAGTCAACCAGTGAAGGTTGCAACCAGTGATAACCCACATCCTACGTTGAACATCGTGTCAGTTTATTCACGGACAAACCCTGGACAAATCTGTTGTTGGCAGTGCCCTGGCATGTGCAGCAAGACTACTACACTGTGATCTCGGGGAAAGAAAAATAAAAAAATAAAAAAAATACACAAAAGAAAAAAAGAAAATTCCATAAATCGAGGAAAGGAAACACGTACGATCAAGGACGATCGACACACCCACCACGAGGATCCACACGTCAACATCCAAACACTGTCAGAAGTGCATACATTTCACATACAAGCACATAGAATAGCAAATATCGTATATACACAACACAGTCTATCCCCCCATGTTCTTTAGGTTATGAGGCCGTATAGACAGACAGATGGATGGATAGACAGATAAGATAGAATCGAGAAAGAGAGGGTGAGAGAGAGAGAGAGGGTTCCTATCCTCATAGTTGGGCCTCGTTCTCTGCGGCTGACTCGAGGTGACAGGAGGAAGAGGAGGATGAGAAGAAGGAGGAGGATGAGAAGAAGGAGGAGGATGAGAAGAAGGAGGAGGATGAGGATTGGTGGTGTTGGGGGGGGCGGGCTCTAGTAAAAGAGAAGAAGAAGAAGAAGAAGAAGATGATGATAGAAACCGGGTCACCTGGAAAGGTGGAAGGAAAAGGGGAAGGGGGAGGTTCCTCTGTGGCAGCAGGACGCTACAGTGACTCTGATTGGACAGAGTGGGCCGTCACTCTCCGCAGTCCCATCCAATCAGGTCAGTTCCATATCCTGAGGAAGCTGTCCCACGAGCCCGTGGCCACGGCCATGCCGTCGTTGGTCACGCCTAAACAGCTGACCCTGTTGTCGTGCCCGGCCAAGACACCTGGAAAGAAATACATACATATATATATATATATATATATATAGTACATATAAACACTTATTTTCTCTTTATCTTATTAATCACTTTATTACTGCATTGCTGAAACTAAAGAGACTCAGTTCTTAATCATGTTAATCTGAGCTAAAGGCTAAAGCTGCTGTTTCCATGTGGGTCAGCCAGACGACAGCTGCATCTTCAGACCCATCCCTGATTGAAAATGTGCGAGATGCTGCTATTGGACGCTCTATTAACACTCTCAACCACCCCACCTCACAATCTGCAGTAAGAACTGGGTGAGAATATTGAAGCTGCATGGGATGGGAGTTTTTTTTACAGTATTAACTGATGGGATAAATCCTTTAAATGATGAAGTTAGGTGTTTTAAGCGAGGATACAGTGCTATAGAACTTTGAAATCCAAAATCATGTGTTTTAATGTGTTTTACAAGACAGCCCACCTGTTTTTGACCATCTCAAACTGTACAAACTATATTAAGGGTAACTGCAGACTTTTTTGCCTTAATTTCTACAGATAAAAGAGAGGGAACCATGGTTTGGATCTGCAGTTTTTACAGTATAAACTCTTTTACTGAGGAGATAAATCCTTGAAATGATGTGAATAGGCGTTTTAAATGAGGACACAGTATTGTAGAGGTTTATAAAACCATTTATCCTAACTGAGAAATCCAAAATCGTGTGTTTTATTGCATTTTAAATTGTACAAACTATATTGTACAAACTACAGACATTTTTGCCTTTGCATTTCTACAGATAAAAAAAGGGAACCATGGTTTGGATATGGAGTTTTTACAGTATAAACTCTTTTACTGAGGATAAATCCTTTAAATTATGTGATTAGGTGTTTTAAACGAGGACACCGTACTGTAGAGAATTATGTAACCATTTATCCCGCCTGAGAAATCCAAAATCGTGTGTTTTAATGCGTGTTATATGGCAACCCGAGATCTTAAACTGTACAAACTGGGTTACGTTCTGGTCTTTTTAGGCTGCCGTATAAACTCAATGAAGGCAGGCTGACACAATGAGCTTGGTTTGGGAGAAATGAGTAGGTAAATTTGACAGACTTTACAATATAATCTTTTCTAATGATGAGATAAATACTTTAACTGAATTATCACAGGGCTCCATTAGGAACCTCTACAACTCAAGCATTTCTAGAGTAATCAAAAACTAACCGAGGGCTAAAAAAATACTATTAATAGATAGATAAATAAAATAAAAAGCACATACCTGCTCGTTCCCCCTTCAGTGTGTCCCACACGTTGCAGTTGAAGTCGTCGTAGCCGGCCAGCAGTAGGCGGCCGCTCTTGGAGAAGGCCACAGAGGTGATTCCACAGATGATGTTGTCATGGGAATACATCATCAGCTCCTGATCGGCGCGCAGGTCAAACAAACGGCACGTAGCGTCATCAGACCCGGTCGTGAACGCGTTTCCATTGGGGAAGAACTGGATAAAAAATATATATATATTTTTAGTGTTAAAATGGTAATTATAAAAAAAAAAGTAAAAGGAAATCGTGAACAGTTGCCAACTGTTCACGATTTCCTTTTACTTTTTTTTTTTTTTATAATTACCATTTTAACACTAAAAATGGCTAAACACCAATGCCAGATGAACTGTAACCAAAAGACCAAGATAGATGAATGGATGAATGAAAGGCAAGAAGGAAGATGGATGGATTAAAAGAAAGAAATAAGATGTATGTAAAGAAGGACTGATGTAAGAAAGAAAGATGTATGGAAATGGACTAAAGGAAAAGAAGGATGGTTAAAATGATATAGGGGTGGATGAAATAAAAGAATTGGAAGGAAGAAATGAAAGACGTAGGTAATGGATAAAAAAATTAGAATATGGATGGATGAAAAGACAGAAGGAAGATGGACGTGAAAGATAAAGAAAGAAGCTGGATGGAAAGAAAGGAGGATGGATGAAAGTAAGAAAGGATGGGTGGGTGGATTCAAGGAAAGAAGGGAGATGGTTGAAAGGAAATAGGATGATAAATCGATGAATGAAATGAAAGAAATGGAAGGAAGAAAATAAAGACGGAAGCTGGATGGATGGGTGATGGATGAAAGTAAAAAAGGAAGATGGATGGATGGATGGACAGACAGAAGGAAGATGGTAATTGATGAAAAGAAAAAAGAAGATTGAAAGATGGATGGATGGGTGGATTAAAGGAAATAATGAAAGATAGATGAAAGGAAGAAGAAAGATAAATGTATGGATGGATGAAAAGAAAGAAGCTGGACTGCAAGAAGAATGGATGGAAGCCAAGAAGGATGAATGAAAAAGAAAGATGGAATAATGGATGGATGGATTAAAGGAAAAGAAACAAATGGATGGGTGAGTGAAAAGACAGAAGATAAATTGTTTTATGAAAAAAAGAAATGAAGATGGAGATTGAAGATGGATTAAAAAGAAGGAACATGGATGGAAAGCATGATGTTTAAATGGAAGAAAGATAGATTGAAGGAAAGAAGGAAGTTGGAAAAAAAGAAAAAAGGAAGGTAAATGGATGGGTGGATGAAAAGACAGAAGAAAGATGGACAGTGGATGAAAAAAAGAAACGTACTTATTGAAGGAAAGAAAGAAGATGGATGTAAGGAAACAGGAAGATAAATGGATGAATGAAATAAAGAAGGTAAAAAGAAAGAAAGAAAGAAAGCAAGTCATGATGGAATTAATGAAGGAAGATGGGTGATGGATGAAAGAAAAGAAAGATGGATGGATGGACAGATCGTGGATGAATTAAAGAAAAGATGGAAGATGGATGAAAATAAAGAAAAATGGAAAGATGGATGGAAAGAAGTATGGATGTATTGATGAAAGGCAAGAAAGATGGACAAAAAAAGGATGGATGGGTGGGTGATGGATGAGAAAAAAGAAGGAAGATGAAGGACATTTCATAATAGCTGAAAAAGAGAGAAGATGGAATGATGGATGGATTAAAAGAAAGAAGGAGCACAGATTGAAAAATGAATTAAAAGAAAGAAGAAACAGGTATGGAAAAAAGGATAGATGGGTGGATGAAATGAAATAAGGAAGATAAATTTATGGTTGAAATGAAGAAAGATAAACAGAAGGAAGAAAGCAAAGCAAGAAGGAATGAAAGAAGGAAAAAAGCACAAAGTAAAAAAAATACCAAAACAGAAAGAAAGGAAATTAGAGAGAAATACAGGAAGAAAGTGAAGAAGGCATGAAAATATCTGGATTGAAAGCAGAAAGAAGGGCAGGTCAGATAGAAGGAAGGGAGGGAGGAAGGAAAGAAGGAGAAAGGATGCACTCACGCAGACGGCGTTGATGTCGGAGACATGGCCGGTGAAGGACTGTCTGCACATGCCGTCTCGGATGTCCCACAGTTTGGAGGTGGCATCGCAGGCCCCGGATACGAAGGTCCTGGTGTCCGGGCTGAGGGACAGACTCATCACGTCTCCACTGTGCCCTGAGAAGATGGTAGCCTGCTGACCCGTCTCTATATCCCAGAGAGCACTGAGAAACACAAACAACAACCTGTGAGTGTGAAAAATGTGACCAAACACCACCTACTAATAACCATCACTCCACACCTAAGGAATAAGTAACTTTTACTACAGTTTACTACAGTTATAACAAACCAAAATATTCTTAAGCACTTAAATGCTCATACCTAGAAAGCAGTTAACTTGTGGTTTCTGAAGCTGGTAACTCTGGAGCTGGACTCCTGATGAGAGCCAGTTTTATCAGTACAATGTTTTTGAAGGTCTTTGAGGTGTCTGCACTTGAGGACAATCTTTTAAAGTTATAAAATTCTTCTTTTCATACTGACAGACCTTATTTTTTATTTTTATTTTCTTGAAGTCATTTTTTCCTTTAATTAGTAGAGTAGTTCTTGCATCTCACAATATGTATTAGAACTAGGGCTGCAACTAATGATTACTTTGGTAGTCGACTAATCCGACGATTATTTTTTCGATTAGTTGATTAGCCCACGATTATTTCTGGCATGTCCTCCATCTCTAAAAATGATAGAAACAGCTAAACATGAGATTTAAGAGGCATTTGGTTAAAAATGTAATCTGTAGTGTTTGGGGGGCACTTTTGAAGTGAGCCTTTTACCCAGCTCCCTTTGCACTTCTGTCCCAATCAATTTGTTTAATGCAGTACTGTAACAAATTAACGATTAGTCGACAATGAAATTTGTAGTCGACAAATTTAAATAATCGACACTGTCGATTATATCGACTAATCGTTGCAGCCCTAATTAGAACATTACTCAAATATTCACTATTCACTGTATACCTGTAACTCTACCTCTTCACTACTTTACTTTAACTGATGCTCTCAAACACTTTATTAAGAGACAAGAAATTTAAGTAATTAACTCTTGACGAGTTCAGCACAGCTGTTAACTGAAAGTCTAAAATTCCAGGTGACTCTACCTCAAAAAACTGACTGAGAAAATCCAGCAGAAATAAGCAAAACTGTCTCTATCTAAGCAAGAGGAGCTACTTTGAAGAATGTAAAATATAAAACATGTTCTGGTTTGTTTAACACTTTTTGTTTACTAAAAAAATCCATATATTTTCTTTATTAGTTTGAATGATTTTAGTTTTACTCTACAATGAAGAACATTTTTAAATAATGAGGGGAAAAAAAACATTAAAGTTGTGCATTAGTTGCTGCTGTGTTGAGGGGAGGGATGCTCCTTTTGAATTGCCAGTTCTCCTCCCTAAATCCAATTACCACAATTAAAACCCCATCAAACCTACATGATTCATGTGAACGACATTCATAATTTAAAATGGAAACAGAAGGGGGAAGATATTTAACTACAGCCAAAATGATAAACTGCTGTGGTGCTCAACAGCTTTGTGAAATCAATATTTAGCTCATATTGGCAAATATTGTCAACTTGTGTTGTCACAATATCACAATTCTGTTTTTTTAATACAATATCTGCCTAAATACCTCAATATAGATACGCTAACAATATCATGGCAAAAACCTAAAACATAAGAAATTAAAGGAATAAAAGAAAATTTAACATGGAACTAAAAAAATGTTTTGTTTTTTTTACATACTAATACTAATAAAAGTTGAACAAATGTGATAACTTTTATTCTTCATTTTAAATTAAGAATATAATACGTCAATCACATTTCTTTAATAGTTAACTTTCTGAGCTGTCTAAGAGAAGAGCTTCTCCTAACCAGAAAACATCTGGGTAAAAAAAAAAAAAATAAATTTCAAGTGTCAAAAATCATCATGTGGCATCAGTCCCACCCCCACGAATGCCCCATTTGGAGTCAAAGAAAGAGGAAACTGGAAAATAAGGCATTTAAAAGCCAGGAGAACTTTAAACTTTAAAATCCGCTGAATACTTTGGGATTTGTGTGGTGTTGGACGCTTTAAGGAAGTTAGCAGGAGTGAAGAGTCCACTCTCATTGAGTGAATCGGTTCACGAGTCAAGTGCAAACTGGAAACAATGATTCTAAATATTGTTAAGAAGCCCATGTGTTGATATAAAGTACTGAGCTGATGTAAACTCAGAGACAACACAGAGCTCTCCTCAGACACTGGAGTTTAGAAATCAATATTTGATGGAATAACCCTGTTTTTTAAACAGAGTTTTCATGCATCTTGGCATCATGTTCTCCTCCACCAGTCTTACACACTGCTTTTGGATAACTTTATGCTGCTTTACTCCTGGTGCAAAAATTCAAGCAGTTCAGTTTGGTGGTTTGTGATCATCCATCTTCCTCTTGATTATATTCCAGAGGTTTTCAATTTGGTAAAATCAAAGAAACTGATAAATGAATGAAGGCGGGGCTTAGGGAGGTGCAAAAGGGTAGAAAGCAGCAGCCAATCAGAGCCTGTTCTGACTATTTCATCAAGATACAGACTTAAATTAATCGTCAGCCTCTATGAGGTGAACTAGCCAGGCTTAAAACAGGCTTAAAACTAGCAAGATTTCAGGTATTTTATGCTGATAAATTAGACAAATTCCCTTATTTTACACAAAAGCTACAATAATTAGGTCAGAAAATACAGCAGGGCAGACAGCCAGTAATGCCACTCTGAATTCTGCACTCACCATGTGGTGTCTCCAGAGCTGGTGACTATCTGGCTATCATCCAAGAAGCGACAGCATGACAAATAACCTTATTGGAAGAAAAAGATGTCAGGATGATATATTTCAGCAACTGCAGGTCAGCGTTTGCTCACCGTTATCTATTCAAACTCCAGAAAATGTGACTGAGCATTTTTCTAGCTCAAAATTAAATCAGTAAAAGCTCTGTGTATGTATGTGTGTGTTTTACCTGTGTGTCCGGGCAGTTCTCTGGTGACCCTGACGTTGCCCTCGCGGGTTTTAAGGCTGTAGATGGAGCAGATGTTATCCAGGCCTCCACAGGCCACATAGTTTCCAGAAGGAGCATAGGCACAGGTCATCACCCAGGATGAGCGCAAAGGGATGGCATGGATCTGAATACAACAGAAAGGCATAAAACTCAGTGGCATGGGTATTCTGTGGGATGGGTATTTATTTAAAGTAACTTTAAAGCAGAATTTTTAAGTATTATAGTGTTTTACAGTAAAACAGAAGCTTAAAAACTGTGGAAATACATAGTGATGCTCCACTGTTCTTTAATATGGATGTATGTATGAAATCTACCAGTCAGGTACTAAGTAGCAGTAAAGCCACTCAGATGAGAAATCATGGGGACAGTGTGTCCATTAATAAGATGGGTGAACACTGAGATTGTCACTGGGTCGTTTTAAGAGTCATTTAGGTCTTTATTCTCACCTTGTTCGTTGTGTAGCTGTCCCAAATGATGAGTTTGCCATCTTGTGAGGCACTGACTAGTAGCCTACAGATTTAAAAAAGCACAGAAAAACCAAAATTAGAGCTTTTTCTAAAGCTGTTCCACTTCTATTTGGAACAAAAACAGTCAATTCATTTTGCATGCTTTTGGTATTTGTACTTGAGTCTCTCCTGCCCCTATAAACACTTTCAACACCTCAGACAGCACACAGCGTAATTAGCCAGCAGACTTCGTCTGAGGGAGGGATCTGCACCTACTGTCCATGGCAGTTCAACAGATGAGAAAGATGCAAGTACTTTTAAATAATTTGTAGAGTTTTGTGCTTCTATCAAAGTTTTGCCATTTAGCGTAAGCTGAAACTAACGTGTGTTTAACGCTCAGCCTAAACATGGAGCTTGGCCAGCAACAACTTATTTGCATAAAAGTGACAGAGCCCTTAAACGGCTCATTCTAAAAGAGACTGAAACTGGCAAGAATAAAGCTGGTGAGATTTCTTTATAAACATGTTTTAAATAACCCATTAACCTTTTCTAAGCAGCTGAATCTTTTTTTAATTTCACTATTACTATACTTACTATAATTCAGTTACACAGAACAATAAAGAGACAATTAATAGGAATATTTAGAAAAAACAATTCAATTAGAAATTTACACTATGTTTAAATATCCTACATAAATGAAAAAGACACACAATACAATAATAAATAATACATAAATAAATTAAGACCTTTTTAGACTTTTTAAAGATCCGCAGATTCCCTGTAAATGCTTTGGGGATAACACCAAGCAAGCCAAACCACACCAGGCATACGCCTAAATGCTAAATGCTAATTTAACAACAGCACCCATTGAGCAGAACGCATGTTTAGCTGACATTTAAATAATTTTCCCTCCTACTGATGATCCCACTGATGAAGCTGACTATGAAGAGACTCATTCAGACCAACAATTGATAGTCCTCCACCCTTCCCGAACGGATAGAGAAGCAGAAATAGGAAGCAGGGAGAGAAACTGAAGGAAAATAAAGAGAAATTGATTATGTTTTACAGAGAAAAAGAGTGAAAGAGGGAATAAAAAAGAGAGAGGGAATAAACAGAGAGAAAGAGAGAGAGAGAGAGAGATGGGGAGCAGGAGGCAGCCGGCATAATCTCAGGACACCATTGAGTTGTGAGCGGGCTGCTGTATTATTCATTGAGTGTACACTGACAGACCTGCAGGGTTTCTCTGAGGGAACCCACCCATCCTCCCACTCCACATCCTCCAAACCTTCCGTTCATCCCTCCATCTCTCCCTCTCTCTATTCACCCTCTCGTTCTCCACTGACCTGGAATCTGTGGCCCAGTGCATGGCGTAGATTTTGGCTAAATGGCCTCGAAGGGTTCGCCTCGTCCGCATCTGGATCCTTCCCACCGAATCCAGCCCAGCTGTGATCTACCAGAACCAAAAGAGAGAGAATGAAGGAATTAAGGAAAAGAAATATAGATAAATAAAGTCGTGTGTGGTATGCAGGAGAGGATGATGAATGACAACCTGTGTGGAGCTGTGATTATGAAATTTCTAAAGGACCTAAAATATAAAAGCTGATTTTGTCCAACTTTTGCGACAAAACTGTGTTAATATGATTTAATACATTTAATATACAGCAATGTGCACAAGTTTTAGGCACCTAAGAACAGTATTTAAAAAAACATTTATCTTGGTATTGTGCAAATTAGAACAGACAACGCAGTGAACGACATATAGTGGGCATGACTCACTAAGTAAAACAATAGGAAATGTCCAGGCAGAGGACAAAGGCTGTGTGAATGGGATTTTACATAATGTTAAACATGGTGCCTGTTTAATGGATAAAGTCCAACCCTTCAACAAAAAGAGCCAATCAGCTTGCTGCTTGTGCAAAGAGTGGAGGAGAGTCAGCATGCTGGTGGGGCAGCTGTGGAGATCTGTGCAGAAGCAGTAGCCATAATAACACGAAAGATCACATTTTTGTGCATTTGTGAGACAAACATTACAAACTGTTGGGGTTTTTGTCTGACTTTCCTATAAAGACTTTTAATGAGGTGAGCAAAAATTCATAAGGTAATAATGTAATTATCGGGACAGACCTAGCCACAAGCAGTCATTCAACACCTGAAACAAATATATACTGAAAAGCTTTACCTAAATCATTAAATGTGATTGATACTGAAAACAAACACACCTAAACAGACCTGTCACAATAACTACTTTTATATATATTCATTATAGATAATTGCAATAAACGACATTTGTTTGATTGCCCTTAATACTGTGAATTTGAGAATAAATACACTACTGCAAAACAAAAACAGAGCGATAATTCGCTAAACTCGATATTATCTTGGTATTTTTAACCATACAAAACGCCCTGCCCTCACAAATCTTATATTATTAAATTTCATTTTTAAAAAAGGCTGCAATTTAACCTGCTGTCTACACAAAAACAGTGTTTCAGATTAACAAAAACTGAGCTTTTCGAAAACGCCTTCCAAGGGTGCGATTTTAAAAACTCACTAGAATGAAGTTACATTTATATTGTGCCTTTCTAGAAACCCAAGGACACTTTACGATCACATTTTACACACAAGCATTTACACTCAGCACTCATTCACACACAAAACAGGGTAAATTGGCAGCCAGTCACATACAGCATACTCTCTTAACCAGAAACCACTGTCCACCTGGAGGACTGCATCATGCACTGAGGAGCTGACCCAGCACAGAGCGCCAATCCATATCTGGGCATTCAGTCATACATACATAAATATTTATGCCCACCCACCAACACACACCAGGGCAATTAAGAAAATCTAATTTATCCAATCTCCAGATTTTTTTTATGGAAGGAAACCCACCCAGACAGGGACTTGAACCCAAGACCCCAGTACTGGGAGGTGAAAGTGCTAACCACTAAATCACTTTTTTGTTTTGTTTTATTAGCTTAGCTTGTTCAGAATGAGCCTAAAACATGGACAGCATCTTAATCTTGATCTGTTGTTGCTGCAATTTGCAGATAAAAAAAACATGTTTACAGCTTAATTTAATTTTACATTACAGAACACTGCGGAGGCGGCAAAATGCACTATATTCAGTTTTCCAACCCTGCTGTTAATCAGCAGTACACTTGTTAATTTTCTTCTTTCACATTCGTGTTTTAGTGGTTCAGCGGGCTAAAGCCCTATCAACATGATCGGTAGATCGCTGGTTTAAATCCCAGTCATGCAGCTTGCCATCAGCTGCCAGAGCGCCGAGAGAGCACAATTACATTAGCTCTCTCTGGGTGGGTACAGTAGATGGCACTCTTCCCCTCATCACTTCTAGGGTGATGTCGATCAGCACAAGGCTGCGTCTGTGAGCTGATGTATCAGAACCGAGTCGCTGCACTTTTCCGAGGGGGAGGCATGTGTTAGTCTTCACCCTCCTAGTTTTAGGGCATCACTACTGATAGGGAGAGTCCTATCACTAGTGGGTTGGGTTGGGGGTAAGTTGGGTAATTGGCCTTGTAAATTGGGGAGAAAATGGGATAAAATTTGAGAAAAAATTGAAGAACATGCGTGTTTTGATGTTATTTTGTAGAAGGTATGATCACAATTGTCCTCTACTGGGCTGACAAGCGATAATTTGAGGATTTTGTGCGGTAATGCATTTTTAAAAATGTCTGGATTTGTGTGGACGGGGCTTAAAAACATTGTATGATAATTCAATAACGTAATTATTGTGACATGCCTACACCTAATCAAAAAGATGTCCCACCACATGTGTCTAATAGAAATGGGAGGGCCCAAAAAAAACTCTCATTATCAAATTATAAAATTCACCAAAGTAGCAGGGTACGCTCTGATGTTTAAACTTTGATGGGAACCATGGCATGCAGGAGGGTGTTTAATATTTCAGTGCACTTAAGAGCATGTTGGGCATGTAGGTTAGCTGCAGTGTTGCATGTCTGTGCTGTGGTCTCGCGGCTCCGACAACTGGGAATCTCCACGGACCGAACGCACGACTAGAAAGACGGGACGATGGTCAACATGGAGGAAAAAAAAAAGCCTAAAGAGGAGCTGTCTCTTACCTGGGACAAACTGGAGTCACTGCAGGCTTTTCTGGCATCCTGCAATAAACAGAAATTAAGATTAGAGATAGACAGACAGACACAAAGAAATAGAGAGGCACTGGATCTAACTGTGCCAAATGTAAAATACACTGTAATTTCATGGGTGTGGGGGTGAGTTGGTTAGCTTATCTAGTTCTAGAGAATTCCTGGAGGAAAGGCCAGCATTTCCTGTTCACATCCATCCCCTAGATTATCTAATCAGTCACTTTGTAGTTCTGTAATTACAGACTGTAGTCCTGTATCTGTTTGTTTTTGTATAGTTTATTATTACAATCCTCCTTTCACCCTGTTTTTCAATAATCAGGACCCCACAGAAGAGAAAACCACCACAGAGCAGCTATTATTATAATTATTTGGGTGGTGTGTTAGGCCCAATCCCATTTCTTATTTGTATCCCTATCAATTGTAACAGAGTTAAAAGGGGAAGGGGTGAAATCCTGCCTCCTTAGAATTGGGAGAACAGTGGAGCGTTAAAGTTCAGCAACCTAACTGCTGCTAATGATGATTATCTAGTAAACTTTATGGCATTATTGTAAGGGGCAGGTGCTGAAGCAATTAATTATTATTGTCCATTTCTTAAGTTCTCTGTGATGGGTACCTACAATTAGCTTTTATTAGCTCCTATTTATCTGTTCCATTCAGCATTAGCATTATCCACTAACCACGCTAGCACTTTTGCTGTCCAGAGGTGAATATTGTCGGCCTGTAGCCTGCTGTTAACCTCGGCTAGCACTGTTGGAGAAGCATTAGCTGCTAACGTCGCTAAGAGCCAGCTCTTAGGCAGTTCAGAAGTGAGAATTATCAGCCTGTTGTCTGCTGCTAACCCCAGCTAGCACTGCTGGAGCAGTGTTATCATTATCTGCTAACCACGCATTCTTTGGCTGTTTAGACGCGAGTATTATCGGCCTACAGCCTGCTCCAAAGCCCAGCTATCACTGCTGGAGCAACATTAGCATTACCCGCTAGCAGTTAGCCACTAATGCTAATCTGGAAATCTAAGCTTACTGTAAGTAAACAGAAGCGCTTTACTCACCCAAATAGGAAAGAAATCTGTGTGGATTTACGTTTAGCACTCATCTGACTTCTGACACTCGTCTGACTCGTCTGAAATGTTTTTAAGAACTACAGTTTTGTTTAATTAACTTAACTTAGCTTTACAGGCTGAAGGGTGTTCCTCACTAGATTTGCAAAAAATGCACCTTATAATCCTGTGCACCTTATGTATAAAAATAGACGTTTATTGATAGTGCGCCTTATAATCCGGTTAACCCTTCAGCGCGAAAAATATGATAGTGTGTGTTGTGCTGGTGGATGTACATTTAGATCAAAATGCAGCAGTGCTGCTGGAGGTTTTAAACACTCGGTGTTCTTTCACTGTCCTCCACTCTATTAGACACTTCTATCTAGCTGCTCCATCTTGTAGATACAGTAAAGTCAAAAACAGAAGCTCTGAATCTGACCTAATTGGTGTAGCAGTGTTACTTTCAGCAGCATCAACATATAAACACAAACTAGGCCAAGAATGACCTAGAATATTATGGCAAAAAGGCTTCCCCAAAGGCTTGCCTCTGGTGGGTGCCAGGAATATTAGGATATTCTTGGGTCTGGACTGCTTCACCTGGTCAAGTAGCCAAATATTGGGGCTAAAATTGGGGACTGTCCGATAGAAATACCACATTTTCATACTTTTGCTCATATATTTAAGAGATAACACAGCTTAAAAGGAATATTTAAGCACCTTGCAATGTAATCTTCCCTATAAATTACAGAAAAACAGACACCAATAGGCCATTTACTTGCTTTTACTGGCTTCTATTATGAGCATGACATCTTTTCTAATAGTACAAGATAAAGCAGACTAAGCCCCAATCCCATTTACCCCTTGGCACTACCACTTAGCTCTACCCCTCTGTTTTGTGCATGCACGCCTAAGGATAGGGTGTCCTGATACTTTTGTTGCCTGGAGGGGTAGGTTAGGGGTTAAGGGAAGTGTTGGCGCTACATGGCTCTAATGAAAGAGATTTTTCAGAGGCACACCCTAAACAGCCCAAAAAAACACAAATTTGAGTATTTTCCTTATTTAAAATTAAGACAAGCACTATATTTACCATAGTTTAGTGTGTAGTTTCAATGTTTTATGGCTATTTGCTTCATAACAAGCTAGCTAACTTTCCCGCTCCACCTTAAATTGTGCAAAAGATGTCAGAGCCTGCAGCATTTAAGGTGGAACACAAAAATAGAATAAAAGCTAATTTTAGGTCCCGATCACAGAGGAATCAAGAAATGGACAATAAGTCAAAGTCAAAGTCAAAGTGGTTTTATTGTCATTTCAGCTATATACAGAGTACACAGTGAAACGAAACAACGTTCCTCCAAGGACCATGGTGCACATAAACACAGTGTAGACAGAACAATAGTGCAACAGTACAAAAGTGCAGACAGACAATACAACACCATACAGACAAAGAATAATAAATAACAAGACAGTGTGCAAATTTTGCAGTGTGCAAAAAGGACCAGGTGAGGTAGTAGTTACTCTATTACACAGTGTGCAATAGAGTCCAGTGAGGTAGTAGGGTTTTTAGTGCTTTCCATTTTCTGGGGTAAGTGGGGTAAGAGTGTGTGTGCATGTACAGAAAAACCATCAGTTCAGTCTCTGCAGTTAAGGAGTCTGATGGCTTGGGGTAGAAGCTGTTGCAGAATCTGGTCGTGCTGGACCGGATGCTGCGGTACCTTCTTCCCGAAGGCAGGAGGGAGAACAGTTCGTGTGAGGGATGAGTGGGGTCATTCACAATGCTGGTTGCTTTGCGGATGCTGCGGGTGGTGTAAATGTCCGTGATGGAGGGGAGAGAGACGCCGATGATCCTCTCAGCTGTCCTCACAATACACTGGAGGGTCTTGCGGTCAGAGACGGTGCAGGTCCCAAACCAGGCAGTGATGCAGCTGCTCAGGATGCTCTCAATGGTCCCTCTATAGAAGAGTGTGAGGATGGGTGGAGGGAGACGGGCCTTTCTCAGCTTCCGGAGGAAGTAGAGACGCTGCTGGGCTTTCTTGGCTGTAGAGCTGGTGTTCAGGGTCCAGGTGAGGTTATCTGCTAAGTGGACACCAAGGAACTTGGTGCTCTTAACAATCTCCACAGAGGACCCGTCGATGTTGAGTGGAGAGTGGGTCTGTTGTGCTCTCCTGAAGTCAACAACCATTTTCTTTGTCTTGTCCACATTCAGGTGAAGGTTGTTGACTGTACACCAGTCTGTCAGCCGCTGCACCTCCTCTCTGTATGCTGACTCGTCGCCTTTGGTGATGAGACCCAGCACGGTTGTATCATCGGCGAACTTGATAAAGCTGTTAGAACTGTGTTTTGCAGCACAGTCATGAGTCAGCAGGGTGAACAGCAGAGGACTCAGGACACTGCCCTGGGGGGCCCCGTGTTCAGTGTGATGGTGCTGGAGGTGCGTCCCTGAACCGGACTGACTGGGGTCTCCCCGTCAGAAAGTCCAGGATCCAGTTGCAGAGGGGGGTGTTGAGGCCGAGCGAGCTTAGCTTCCTGGTGAGGTTCTGTGGGATGATGGTGTTGAATGCTGAACTGAAGTCTATAAACAGCATTCTGACGTAAGTGTCCTTCTTCTCCAGGTGGGTGAGGGAGAGATGAAGGGTGGTGGTGATGGCATCGTCCGTGGAGCGATTGGGACGATACGCAAACTGCAGGGGGTCCAGTGAAGAGGGCAGTTGTGTCTTGATGTTCCTCATGACTAGCCTCTCGAAGCACTTCATGATGATGGGTGTAAGTGCAACGGGACTGTAGTCATTGAGGCAGGACACTGTGGACTCCTTCGGCACGGGGACGATGGTGGTGGACTTGAGGCACGTTGGGACAGTGGCGCTGCACAGGGAGATGTTGAAGATGTCCGTGAGAACATCTGTCAGCTGGTCTGCACACTCCCTGAGCACTCTGCCGGGGATGTTGTCTGGTCCTGCAGCTTTTCGTGGGTTGACTCTGCGCAGAGTGTTCCTCACATCCACTGCAGTCAGGCACAACATCTGCTCGTCCGGCTTGGGCATGGTCTTTCTCGCCATCGTGTTGTTTTGTGCCTCAAACCGTGCATAAAAGTTGTTTAGGGCATCAGGGAGGGAGGCATCACGTTCACAGGATGGTGGCATTGTCCTGTAGTTGGTGATTGCCTGGATGCCCTGCCACATGCGCCGCGCGTCACCCGTGTCCTTGAAGTGGCTGTGGATTCTCTGGGCGTGTGCGCGCTTTGCCACTCTGATAGCTCTTGACAGGTCGGCTCTCGCTTTCCTCAGGGCCACCTTGTCACCCACTCTGAAGGCGGAGTCACGGGTCCTCAGCAGCGCACGTACCTCAGCAGTCATCCAAGGCTTCTGGTTTGGGCGTGTGGTGATGGTCTTGGAGACAGTGACATCATCAATACACTTGCTGATGTAGCCAGTGACTGATGCTGCATACTCCTCCAAATCAACAGAATCGCCTTCAGTAGCAGCCTCCCTAAACATGACCCATGCAGTGCACTCAAAACAGTCCTGAAGGGCAGAGATGGAGCCTGCCGGCCAGGTTTTCACCTGCTTCTGAACTGGTCTGGAGCGTCTGATGAGTGGTGTGTATGTTGGTGTCAGCCAAACACACATGTGATCCGAGAAAGCGAGGTGGGGGCGGGGCTCCGCCCGGTACGCGCTGGGGATGTTTGTGTAAACAAGATCCAACGCGCTCGCTCCTCTCGTTGCAAAGTCCACATGTTGATGGAATTTAGGGAGCACTGACTTGAGATTTGCGTGGTTGAAATCTCCGGCGATAATAAACAGTCCGTCTGGGTGTTTGTTTTGCAGATCGCTGATAGTCCGATAGAGTTCACACAGAGCCTCTTTAGCATTAGCACCAATGCTAGCGCTGGGTGGAATGTAGACAGCAGCTATTAGCACGGCGGAGAACTCCCGTACTAAATAAAAAGGTCTGCACTTGACTATCAGGAACTCCACCAGCGGAGAGCAGTGTTTGGCGACAGTCACAGCGTTGTTACACCATTCCGTGTTGATGTAAACACACACGCCTCCACCGCGGGTCTTCCCGGATAGAGCCGCGCTTCTATCGGCTCTGAACGCGGTTAGCCCGGCTAGCTGAATGGCGCTGTCCGGAATGTCGTTAAGCCACGATTCCACAAAAAACTAAACACTAATAATGAATTGCATCACCTGCCCCCTGTTTAAAGACATACAAAAAGCCCTTAAGTTAAAATAGGTAATCAGCAGCAGCCAGGTTGCTGAACTTTAGCATTTAACTGTTATAGCTATATATATATATATATATATGTATCGGGTGCTTGAAGGGTTGATCCAGTTCTAAAACAAGGGGTAAAGGTACAGGGCCTTTGTCTTGAAAATGGAAAATGGGTCTTCAAGAAGTTGAAGTAAAAGTATGAAAGACTGGTAAGGAGGTTCTTACTCTGATCTGATTGCGTAGCTGCTCGGCCTCCTGCCGCAACTGCTCCAGCTCACTCATGGTCCTCTGCTGAGGGCTTCACTCCTCTTGTTGCCCGATATAACGTGGACACCTGGAGGGACACAAACCAACAGCCAACTTAAAAGAATGACCAGCAACTTAGCCCAGCAATGTTACGACACTTAGCATACCAGCACCACTACTGTAGTATTAACAGTGGACTGTCAGCGTTGCCCAGGATCGCTTTAGCGCTGTTAGCATCACTACTACATTGTTAGCATGTCTACCTGCTACCTCACCAGCTGCCGGCCTTGCTCAGCATCTCTACTATGGCATTAACATCACCATTCAGCTGCTCTAATGCTTCATTAGCATCACTAACATATTTATTATTAGTCAGATACCTTTTGTAGTGGCACTTGGCTTGGCACTGCTCTGGTTCTGCAGTGTATTTAATTTGGGTGTGGATTGTCCAGGAAATTTGGTTGAAAAAGTATGCCTAGGATTTTGGCCCTTGCTCATGAATATTCATACATGCCAACATATTGTCTCTGATTGTCTAACAGCACTTTAAGGCAACGAGACGGACAACATTTAGAATCATTTTAAAATAAATGTTGAGTCTCTGTAAATCATGAAATCCACCGGAGATCCTATGTAGTCCAGGCCAAAACCCTGGATTATTACTTTTAATTAATGTAAAATAAACTGTTCTAAACATACACTGTAAACATATACTGTTCATATAAATGTTTAACACTATATATATATATATATATATATATATATATATATTAAATTAATATTTTAAAATACCTCTAATCTCCAAGCATGCACCCCATTTGTAGCAAAATATAATGCAAGTCATTGGACAGATGCTTCCTTTTCTGTTGTGTATCCAACTTTAATATAGCTGTAATGCTTTATTGTGTGCAATGTCCAAATTCACTATGTGTACCGTGATCTCGATCACCATTTGTGCAATGTGTTTAATGTGCAACATTTCTTACCTTTTCATCTACAATTTATTTGCTATTTATTTACTGTTAATTCTTGTGCAATAATACTGGTCACAAGCTAACATAATCATATCTCATCTGACCTTATCTCAGCTGCACTAGATGCATATATTTTTTATTTTTATATATATATATATGTATTTTTTTCTGTAATCTTTTGTATATATAGATGTATTATTATTTGTTTATACATTGTCCTGGCCTATTTCTATGTCCTTTCCTCTATGCTGCTTAGGCCTGTCACAATAATTGCAATATCGATTTATCGTACAATAAATGAACATGACCTTAATCATTTTTGATAATCGTGATATCGTCTATTGTGTTCATTTTTATGTTTGTTCTGTGACTCCATACACACAGTGTGGACTAAAGTAGGTGAATAAATTAGTATATAATTCCCAAACTAATTACAATAAATTATTAATTCAAATTTTGTCTTCAAAAAGTGTATAATTGTTTTTTTTATTCTGTTATGTTATCATTGTTATCATTATGTCAGTAGCATTTAATAGTCGTAAAATAACAAAAATATTGTGTATCACAATCATTTCTGGGACAATATATCACCCACAAAAAATCGTATTGTGGCAGGCTTAATGCTAACATCGCAAATTTCCCCATTGTGGGATTTATAAAGGATTGTCTTATCTTACCTTATCTTATCCTATTTATGTAAAGAGATTTAAATTATGTAAAAGTAGCAACATTAGACTCCATTTACTCTGAATACGATACTATAAATACTATAAACTCTTAGATTTAAAAGTGGGCGTGACAGAATAAGGTATGGAAGACAAAAGTTGACCTCAAACGAACACAAGTCAACAGGACATGCATTATATTTTGCAAGTGGGGTGAATCCTTAGAGATTGGAGATATTTTGAAGTATTAATTTAATTGTAAATCTATATTAAGCATTTTTGCCTGACTAAAATGTTTTTTTTTTGTAAAATAAAATTTGTGTCAGTAGACAATCCACACACACAAAAACACACTGGAAATCCAGAGCAGTGCCAAGCCAGCCTGGCCTCTATGCTCTTTTGTTCGAGCGTGGGGCAGCACTGCTTGGCACCGCCTCACTGAAGCAGTTCAAACCTCCCAAAAATGCACCCGCGCAACTTCTCCTCAGAGAGAACCAACCCAATGACTGTGCTAACAACACACTTAATACTGCTGATGTGCTGACAGACATATAGACAATTATAGAACAATGCATATCCGCATTATTGACTAAAAGGCTTCAAATTCAGAACATCGCTCAAAATCTACTGATCGGTATATCAAGCACATTGGCACTGTAAACACTGCAAACGTTTTAATCTAAGACTAAAACACAGGTATGATAGTCACACCTGTTCTGAGACGAAATCTCACTATGTCCAGGTTGTAGTGATGCTGGGCAGCACTGCTGTTGTGACACTGGAATTTCCAACTTGCAAAATGATCATCGATGAACTACTATCATATACACAGCTCTGAAGTAAACTTGAGTTTCTTTCATTTGAACTCAAAACCTCTGGAATATAATCAAGAGGAAGATAGATGATCACAAGCCATCAAACCAAACTGAACTGCTTGAATTTTTGCACCAGGAGTAAAGTAGCATAAAGTTATCCAAAAGCAGTGTGTAAGACTGGTGGAGGAGAACATGATGCCAAGATGCATGAAAACTGTGATTAAAAACAGGGTTATTCCACCAAATATTGATTTCTGAACTCTTAAACCTTGATGAATATGAACTTTCTTTTCATTATTTGAGGTCTTTTTATGTTATTTCAGCCATTTGTTCCCCAGAGCTTTATATTTAACACCACAGGGAAAATAGTGGAGGATACCCAATAAATGTCTTATTTAAAAAAAACATGTAACAACACTTTACACAAAACCACTGGGAAGTACTGGTTAAATATCAGAATATTTTCCAAATATATCCATATACTGTATGACACAATGACAATAAATAGTGAATTAGTGAAGTGAAGAAGTAAAAAAAAATATATATATATATTGCCAAAGATGTTTGATATTGGAGGAAAAACAATACCATCCACACATTTAAATATACTACACAATTAAAAATGCAAGCCTTTTCTCAAGATTTCTCCAGAAGCTTTTCTCTGCGTTTCAAAGATTGAAGCGAAATAAAAATATACATATATTAGGCAGATACATTTTGTTTAAGTTCATTTTTATACATTTCATAAGAACTCTCAATGTTCTCTTAATTTAACAAATTGTTCCCACGATTTATCAATGCAGTCTCTAGATTTAACAAGTCGTTACATCAATTTAACAAATCGTTCCCTCGATTTTACAAATTTGACAAATTGTTACCTTAATAGAAAGTAGATTGTCATTTATATTTTGTTTCCCCAACAGAAAAAAATATTGAATAAATTGTTCCCTCAATTTAATAAATCTTTTGTTTAATTTATGAAATAGTTCCGTAATTGAACAAATCACTCCCTTAATTCAATGAATCATTCCTCTAATTTACTAATCTGTTTTCCTGATTTAATAAACGATAATCTCGGTTCAGTGATTCGTTCTTTCAGATCAGTGATCCCTCAATTGTTACCCTAATTTACCCTAACTTAACATGTTTCCCTCCGTTTCCTCAACTTAACATCCCATTCCTTTAACTTAACAACTCGTTCCCTTGATTTACAAAAATATATATTTTTTAAATTTAACAATCAGTTTCCTCGATTTACTTCAAAATATGTAATAAATTGCTCTCTCAATGAAACAATCCATTTCCTAGATTTAACAAACTGTTCCTTCAATTTAACAAATGATCATCTTGGTTCAATAATGCGTATGTGTCACTTCGTTCTCTCGACTTAAGATCTTTTAACGTTCCTTCAACTTATCAAATCGTTCCCTTGCTTTTTCCCCTTGACTCATTCTCCTAATTTAACAATCAGTTCCTTCGATTCAACAAATTGTTCTTTCAATGAAACAATCCATTTCCTTAATTTAACAAACTGTTCCCTCAATTTAATAATTTGTTCCCTCAGCTTTTCAAATAATTTAATGAATAATACTTAATTTAATGAGCTATTCCCTAAATTTAACAATTCCCCTGTTGACTTAATAAATCATTTCCCCATTTATCAATGAGTTAAAAAAAAAAAAAAAAAAACTCTGTAAACTGTATAAATCAAGGCTGAATAGCAAAATCATGACACAACATATCTGCCAGCACTAAAAGCAAGGTCTGGTTTCACACCGGCCACACTAATCACCTGTTAGCTACCTATCTAATAATTCACCCAGCATGGGATTCCCCCACCAAACAGTGTGTATTTCAGCCACTGGGAACCAGTATCAGTGAGTGCAGTGTGTGGCAGCTGCAGAACAAGTTTCTAAGGAACCACAATGCTGCAATGTCTCAAAAACAGGAAGAGAGCTGCTCCCAGCCCTCGCTAACCATTTTATGAGGGGGGGGAAAGTAAAGTTCACACCATGATGAATCACATTTACTCATAATATTAAACGGTACCTGCTGTTCTAGCATACACAACGTTTTTAGTTGTTAAAAACTATAGCTGACAACAAACGTGACTGACTGGTGTGAGTAAAACAGCTTCCAAATCTACCTGGATGACATTTGTGGCTATAGATCTGAAAATAGAAATTAAAATGACCAACAAAAGTGAAATAGTACTTAAAATTAAAGGACTAGGAGGATTCGGGGGAATAGATTTGGGTTGCGTTAAAGTTACAACATGCAAAATAGTTGCAAAGGAACTGATCATCAGGCTGAAAGAGTAAAATATCAGGAATTGGAGGCAATTTTAAAAAAATTAAGTCAGTTTTCTTCTATTTTAAGACACTTTTTAGGATATTTTTTAATTTCTTAATAAATTCTTTAAATGTTTAAAGGAAAATGTAATAAATTGCACAAAAATAAAATGAAATACGATGCCCTCTGTAATAATGTGCATTACATTGTACACTTATTCTACATACATTTTTAATTACACTGTAGTAGTGCTATATTATTGAAATTGATTAAATATTATCCAGTGTCTATTCAGTCATATCATCAAGAAATTGTTCATACAAAAATACATTGAAATACCGAAATAATATTTGAATGTTATTATCAGCCGCCACTTACAGAGGGAGAACAAAATATATAAAAATGTATCTCTAAATAAACATAAAAAGGTAACAACTAGAAGACTTCCAGATGACTGCTTTTGGACTACTGGATTAACACTTCTCACTTAAGTAGTGATGCATCAAAACAAAAAAATCAGACTGAAACCGAAACCAAACTATTTGTTTTCATTCATTTTCCTACCACTGAAAAAATTAAATAGCCAACAAGTATTTTGTCTCTTAATATATATATATATATATATATATATATATATATATATATAAAAAATATATATATATATATATATATATATATATATATATAATATATATAATATATATAATATATATATATATATATATATATATATATATATATATATATACATATTTACTTACTTACTTATTTATTTATCTTCAATATAAAATGTTACATGGCATTACAACATCCAATACAATGAGGCGTTACAAGTGGGTCACAAATAAAAAAATGCATATGTGCAAGAATATGTACATCAAGTACAAATGTATATTTGACTGTATATATTCTTAAATTCTTGATTAATCATGATAATGTAGTGGTTCTTATCTCTGGTCCTGGAGCTCTCCTATATTCCATGTTTTGGGAGCTTCTTTGCTCTAAAATAACCTGATTCAAATTATCAGCTTGTTATTTAAAAGTCAAAATATATAATGTATTTACTTCCAAAAATAATATTGGTCCTACCAAAAAATATAAACAAGCCATAGAGGGTCAAACAAAAGAAGCAACAGTATTAAAATGAATAAATGTCATCTATATATTAGGTAGTATAATATCTAAAAAAAAAAAAAAAAAAAAAAAACTTAAAAACACTATCTGGGCCTATTTTTGACAGTACTATTTTTTTAGAACTTAGAAGGCAGATGACATATTTCAGGTACTAGAACTAACTAAATAGAAAAAGTGATGCATTTTATATATTAAAATATGGAGATACACATTTTTTTATCTGGTAAAATAACAATTTTGTGTAAAAATGGTTACAATCTCTTTTGTAATGCTTTCCAACGTCCAATACTGCTCGCCTATGAACAGTAAAATACAGTAAAAGGATTGAGGATAGATTAGCAGGCTAGATTTAATCCAACATTAGAGTAAACACAGTGTTTGGTAATCTGATATAATCTGATATAGCTGCAAATCCCAGTCTGATAATCCTATTAAGATAGTTAAGTACATTTAACCAAGTCAAACTGATGATTAGCCAATACTACTGGATGACAGGAGGATGTAGAACGAGAAACAAACAATTTAGCTAGTTATTATAGTTATTTAATTACATATACAACGTGAATATTGGGTTACTTGAGTTGTAAAATAATAAAATGAAGCTGGAAACAGGTTTGTATGGCTAAAAAAAGGATTTAATAGCTTGAATTAAAGATTTAACACAGATGTTTCTCCCTTCTAGCTTTTATATTAGCTTTTTATCAGTTAGCTTATGTAGTTACCAGTTAAACCACATGTTGCACAGATTAAAAAACGACTTAAAATCCTCAATCTGAGCAGAATATTCGTTTTAAAGTCTTATAAATCCCATTAAAGCAATAAGAAAGCAACAAACGTGCATATATACAGTATATAACCTTACAAGCAACTCTCTCCCAAACTAGCAAGCTAAGCTAAGCTATGCTAAGCTAAGCTAACTGCTGCTTAGCTCAGACTGTTGAAGGGATACTCAGCTTACCTTACTGTGACAGAACTGAAGATTTGAGCACAAAAATACTCCGTTTAGGCTCTTGTGACCATGTTAAATTTACAAAGACTATTTTTTCATGTTTGTCTCCTACTCAAATCCCCAAAAACCGAATCCTCAAGCGCCCAAATTGACGAGATTTCTAACCAAATTCACACACTGCGATTACCACACCCATACCCATAGATATTGAGAGCATGGCAACAATTGGGCGGATGGGGGAGTCCACGTTAGACAAAGTGGTGTTTTGCACTATAACCGAGCCATTAAACATTAAAACACACACAAATATTGATGATAACGATCTTTACTATGAGTTTAGTTCACTTTTATTCTTAATTCGCTGCGTTTCTTCACTAAACCACACGATTCAAGACAGTAGTCTCTCCCCATTTTGGGGAATGGTACGATCCGTCAGCTTCCTCAATTATCAAAATGACTGAACTGAGCTTGATGCGTTTGGTTAAAGTCACATACGGCAGAAATGTCGTCAAAACAGGAGAATTGTCGTGTTTATCGTGTTATTCTGAGGTAAAAGTTTGAGTTAAGACGTCGTAGAAGATGAATAATAGTGTTTTTATGTATTTTAGGGTGTTTTAGTTGTATAAAAACACATACAAAATCTGTTAAACTCCAAAGTTTATACTACTAAGGCCAGGCTTTGAACACAGACCACAGGACAATTATTGAGGAGAATTATTGAAAATTACCTTGTTTATCGTGTTATTCTGAGGTAAACATTTGTGTTAAGATGTCGTAGAAGATGAATAATAGTGTTTTTATGCATTTTAGGGTGTTTTAATTGTATAAGAACACATGCAAAATCTGTTAAACTCCAAAGTTTACACTACTAAGGCCAGGTTTTGAACACAGACTACAGGACAATTATTAAGCAGAATTATTGACAATTACCGTGTTTATCATGTTATGCTGACATAAAAGTTTGAGTTAAGACGTTGTTGTGTGTTTCAGTTGTATAAAAATACATTAAAAGGTCATTATATCCTAAACTTTATACTACAAAGGCCAGGTTTTGAACACAGTCTTATTCAAACAAGACAATTATCTGTTTGTTGTTATTCTGAGGTAAAAGTTTGAGATATGAATTTGTAGAAGATGTATAATAAAGTTTTAGGGTGTTTTACTTGTATAAAAATACATTTAGGCCATTAAACTCCCAACTACTTTATACTACTAAGGTCAGGTTTTGATTACAGACCAGAGGACAATTATCGTGGAGAATTATTGGGAAGTCCCAAGTTTATTGTGATATTCTGAGGTAATGAGTTTGAGTTAAGACATTGTAGAAGATGAATAACATTGTTTTATGGTGTTTTAGTTGTATAAAATACATAAAAAGGCTGTTTAACTCCAAACTTTATGCTACCAAGGCCAGGTTTTGGACACAAGACTAAAAGCACACAGGAAAATGATAAAAAAAAATGTTTTTCTAAGGTAAAAGTTTGAGTTAAAAGTTGTAGAAGATGTAAAGTTGCGTTTTAGCAGTGTAAAAGAAAATAAAAAGCTGTTAGACTACTAACTTTATACTACTAACTAAGGCCAGAATTTGAATACAGACTACATAGCTATCTAGTTAGCTAGCTAATGTGTTTTTTAAATGGGAATTCTCAATCCTCAGGGTTTAGGATGAAAATGGAGGAAAAACGGCTTTAGTGTTGTTTCTTTTAACTTTTTTACTGAAAAATAAACAATGTGGCCAGCTCATATGGTAAATCTGTTTAGCAAATTGACCAGTTTAGCTCTTGGCCTACACAAAGTATGTGTTTCTATTTGGAATTTATGGTTAAGTTGGTCTACAAGTATAATCAACTGACCAACAAAGCTAGATAACCAGTATTACCAAGCATGACCAAGCTGGTTTTCCTCCATGACCCTCAATACTATGTTGGTCAACCAGTATGTCCAACAGGATCAAACTAGTTACCCACCATGACCATGTTTGTTGACCGAAATGTCCATAAAGACTAGCTTGACCATGCTGGTTTACCACAATGACCATGACCAAATTTGACCATGCTGATTGGTCTATATGGCCAGCAAGACAGCTGATTGGCCCATGTGACCAGCAAGACCAAGCTGTATTTTCACCATGACAATAGCTAAGCTGGTTTACCAGTATGACCAAGCGTAATCAAGTTGGTTTATCACAGGACCAGCAAGACCAAGCTAAATGACCAGTATGACCAAGCTTGACCTTGCTGTTTGATTAGCAAGTTCAACCTGACTAACTATGCTAGATAACCAGTTTAACCCAACTAGACCATTGTAGTTGACCCATATGATAAGAAAGACCAAGCTGGTTGACCAGCATGATCAACCTTCCAAATAAGCTTGATAACCAGCATGATCAAGCCTAACCAAGCTGGTTGACCACCATGAATAAGCTAGTTTATTACTATGACCATGACCAAGCTGGTTAACTTTTATGGCCAAGCTGGTCAACCAGCATGTTTAACAGGACTACATCTGGTTGACTAGCATGACCTTAATCAAATGTAACATACACTATGCTGGTCAAAACTTGGTTAAGCAGTTAACTTTCCAGTATAAAGTAAGTTTTTGTCTGAAGGACCAACTTTCCAACCACCTTACATGTCAAAGACCAGCTTCCAGTGCAGAGCCCAAGAACAATATGACAGTTAAGTTTGTAGGGTTTGTGTGGGTTTTAATTGGACCTTTCAACTGGTTCCCAGCCTTATTTTGTCAAAGCCACATCCACCCTTTGGGTGGGTTCCACTTTTATTGCCACTATTGTGACATGCTTTCAGTTTCAGTAGCACTAACTCAGTCCTGGGTGAGTTGGGTTTGGTTCACACTTAAGCAAAAAGGAAAATAAAACCAGAATAGAGATTTAAAAAATGGTAAAACAAGAGTGCCATACTTTTATAGTACAAAAAAGGCATTAAAGCATCTGCCATAATTAAAATATCCCACCCAGTACATCCCACCATATCATCAGCAGTCAATCAGCCACTCAGCTCAGCCTTATCCCTAAAGCCCAGACCCATCAAAGCACATTTCCATCAAAGTACTGTATATTAATACCAAGAAACCGCCTTCAGCTGAAAACCACAAATAACACCTGTCAATCTTACCTAAAGATGCAAGCTGCTCCTCCAACTGCAGGACCCCAAACTTAGCAGGTGATGGAGCTGTAGTATCTGTAGTAGCACGCGTCCCTCCCACCACAGTGTGTTTTCCAGTGTGGCTGTTAGTACTGTCACCCTGGAGGACTTAGTTAGCTGTCAGCACGTCTACGGCAGGCTTCTTTTAGCCTAGGTGGAGGGGTGGGGGGCTGCCAGGGCTTAAAGGGACAGAGCCATAGTAATGGGGCATCATGCCAGTCTGTATTGTTGTATACGCTCTGAAGCAAATACAGTGTATTTTATCAATACACTCATATATTGTATCAATTAAAATCAAGAATATTAGTGCATTTTAATATTTAATAGGTTTAATAATGTTTAATAACATTCAGATTATTTTAAATATATGATTTATCTGGCCAAATAAGTATAAAAAAGCAAAAAAGATATACACTGCATAGCTAATGTTTTAATGGTGTATCATCCATTTCGGAGAAAGTAAGATTTGCGTACATGCAATAAAAAGTTGCGATAGCATTGAAAATTGCTGACAAATGTTACAAGTTTATGTTACATTAAAGTGGACTTTAATTTTAATGCAGACAGTATGAATCCAAGAAAGTTCATGTTTTGTCAGCTCAACTTCATTTGATCTATTAGTATACATCCACTCCTGGATTTCTGATCATTGCAATACATTCCACACATCTAGTAATTGGGGAAAAATAATAATAATACAACAATAAATAATGTTGTGATTTGCCAGTTTGTAACAAATACATGGGAAAATTATTGAATTGCCTTAAAACAATGTTTCTCAAAATCCTCAAAGATAGTTGGGAAGGGATTTACTAGTGCTGGCTAAAACTGTCATGTTCCAACAAGCTAATGTGAACTGATATCAATCCCAATGGAGGAGCAGACAGACGTTTCACAGCTGTTTATTAGACTTTACAAAAGAAATATACGAAAATTAAAGGTTGACACTATATTGATTAACTTTAGCTAATTTAGAATGTGATTTATATGCTGCCACAAAATTGCTAAAGTTTGTGATCTCTTCTTGAGCTTGTTCGTGTGGCTTTGTGTAGTGATCTCAATCTGGCAACTGGCATGAACTTCTATTAAAAAAAAACATTTTAAATTATTTAAGAAAATATGATTATAAGAAGTTTGGTTTTAAACTATTTAAACTAGAATCATTCAACTATCACTTCACTGTAACATTTCAAATTTCCCTACTGTGAGGCTTTTAATGATTATCTTATGTAACTTTCTCAGGACATGGCAAAACCCATATCCCCCCCACATTAAAGAAAACTGTATAAAATGTAGGAAAAGTCATTTAAAGTGTTTAACATTATTCTGTACTGTATATTTTTTTTCCAATTTTCTTCCATTTTTCTCCCCAATTTATTTTAGCCGAATGTTCCGCTTACTCAGCTGCCAGTCAGCTGTATTACCCCCATCACTAGTGATCCCACAACACGAGGAGGGTGAAGACTAGCACATGCCTCCTCCGATACATGTGAAGTGAGACTCTGCCTCTATTCTAACTGCTGCTGATGCAGCATTGCCAAGTAGCATCACAGCACTAACGCTTGGAGAAAAGCGCAACGACTCGGTTCAGATACATCTGCTCACAGACGCTTTGGGCTGATCGACATCACCCTAGGAGTGATGAGGGGAAAGAGTGCCATCTACTGTACACACTCAGAGAGAGCAAGACCAACTGTGCTCTCTCAGGGCTCTGGCAGCTGATGGCAAGCTTTATGACCGGCATTCAAACCAGCAATTTCTCAATCATAGTGGCAGTGATTAGCCTGCTGGACTCTATACCGTATATGTTATTAATTATCGTGTTTATTCAGACTAAATCTAGAAAAGTATATTGATACGCAGTCCACACTGTTGACACAAATCTGCATTGTATTGATATTAACTCAATTTCTTTTTCAGTAAGCTTAAAATAATGAATGACATCATTGCGATTGGAATGATCTATTAGTTTTCAGGTTGCTATACTGTGTTTCAGGTCCTAAAACTGAAGCCACCACCAAGGGGCCGAAATCCTGCGACCCCGGAAGATTCTGTGAGGGCTGTGGAGAATCCAGTTACATAAGAAGTATCCAGAGTTCCTGTGCATCTGAGGCTGGTAATGATAAACCACGAAACACGACCCATCCGAGACACCTAACGCACATCCTCCCCGTTCCCTAAAACCCTCCAAAAATCCATACGCTAATTTAAGCCCTTCTCCTCTTCAAGCGTTTGGCTTTCATTTCAGAAGTGCATTCATCTACAGTTTCAACTGAGGTCAAACTGAGCTAAGAGAGGAGGAAATGCATTTGGAAAGGCCAGGATTAGGCCTAGACTTAGTCCAGATTTGTTAAAGGAGAACTCTGGTGTAAAATTGACTTTTGGTGTAGTAAAACATGAGAAAGAGTACTTACCTTTTTTGAATAGCCCACCTCTGTTCTCCCCCCAGCTTTCCAAGATCCAGCACGTTTTACAACGGCCACTTCGAGGCATATTTTACCCAGATAAATAGCTTTTTACACCGTTATCCAGGCTCAAAGTAGCTCCACACCTGATTCGTAGAATCTGGAGAGCCCTGACATTTAAAACAAGGCATTAATAACTTTAAAAGTGCACAAGAAGCTTATTAAAACCCACTGTTTAACTTTGTTAAAGAGCAAAATACAAAGTATTTCAGCATGAAAGCACGTATGTTAATGTGTGTGCATCATTACGACATCTCTGCTGTTTGTAGCAAACCAAACCGTGTGAAAATAGTGTAAAAATGAGTAGAGTTGTGATTATTATAGTTGTATTAAGCACCTTCCTCAGTGTAAATGTAAATACACTGGACGCCAGCTGCTATACGCCAGGATGCAGGCTATGCAGCGTCTATGCGGAGTCTATGTATATATGTCTATGTCATTATCAGTACAAGAATGGTGGCACTCAGAGCTGAAGCTGGCGCTACGGGATGTAAACAGTGGTTTTTAATAAGTTTCTTGTGCACTTTTTAATTTATTAATGCCTGGTTTTAAACATCAGGGCTCTCTGGATTCTACCAATGAGGTTTGGAGCTACTTTGAGCCTGTATAATGGTGCAAAAAGCGATTTATCAGGGGCAAAATATGCCAGAACTGGCTGCTGTAAAGAGTGCTGGGCAAAAAGCAAAAACTTTCTGGATCTTAAAAAGCTGTGGGAGAACAAAGGCGGGCTATTCAACTATGGTAAGCAGTCTTTATCATGTTTTAATACACCAAAAGTCAATTTTACACCAGAGTTCTCCTTTAAGTTGGATCTAATTTGGTTTAAATGATCCTACCCATTGAAAAGACAGCAGTATATACACTAATGAAGAATTGCTACCTTATGCGATCGGCTTGAGAACTTATCACACCTGTATAAGTTGTGAGGTGGCATCTTGTGAGTGAGTTTGGCATGAGATTGATGTCAGTGCTTCTGCGCTCTCCATACAGTCAGGAAGTGGAATTTGTGCTTTGAGCTGCTAATTAAGGACATGTGTTACAACACATGCATTTCTGGACAAGCTGAGAGATACATAGCTGTAGGTGCATTCAGTGCAGGAGGGTCCACACTCATATTCCAAAGGTCAGTGCAGCATTCTTTACCTTTAATGGTACAATGCAAAAGTCATGGGACACGAAAATTTTATATAATACTATCCCATACCCTGCAACTTTTCCCACGTCAATGCTTTTGCGCTCCCACTACAGTCAGGAAGTGGAATTTGTGCTTTGAGCTGACCCTAAGGACAAGCATTACAACATGTGCATTTCTGGACAAGCTGAAAGATAAAGAACAGCCCAAATTCATATTCCACAGGTCAGTTTAGCATTTTTTGGCTTCAATAAGATGTGGCAGAAGTCATGGGACACTTTACTAGATCCTGTCCCATGAAAATGTAGTAAATGTAACATATTTACGCTCAATACAAGGAATCGATTCAGATGTCAAGATTTGATTCAAGATTCAGTTCAGTTTTGATTCTAGACAATGCAGGGCATATATAGGGAACTTTTGAAGTCATTTGAATGTGGGTGTGGTCAAAGCCACCCATTTAATCCTACATAGGCTCTGTATTGTAAAATATTGTAATATAAGTTGGCGAAGAAGAGAGGCTTAGAAGTGTGTATCAGTCCACAAGTTTTTGGAATTTACATATATGCTGAAATGCCAAAAGTCATGGGATAGGAATTTTGTATTGTATTGTGTCCCGTGACTTTTGCCATGTCCAATGAAAGTTAAAGAATCCTGCAGTGACCTGTGGGATATGTGTGTGCATGGTCTCTTGCATTGAATGTGCATGTAATTGATTCTCTGGTTTCTCTGGAGTGTTTCGTAGGTGTTTTTTTTACCACATGCACAATTCTAGCCAGAAGCCGCCAGTCACAATCATTACCACCCTCCCTTCTGTGATGTATTCTAAGAATACATGTGCATGCAACCAGTGCTTAAGGCTGTGCGCATGTCTATGCTACCTTCTGGCTCTCTCCTTTTAGTTAGTCTGTTATTATATTCGGTTGCATTAATAGAGTTGATAGCATGATTTAAAGCATGAAAAAAAAATCCAACTAACTCTAAAATAATTTTTTATTTTATAAAATGTATAAAATGTATTATGGTACCTCTTTACATCAGCAAAACTGGATAATATATTTACAGATAAGTCCCTGTACATATATAAGTGTTTTAGTCTGTGCTCATGTCTATGCTACCTTCTGGCTCTCTCCTTTTAGTTAGGCTGTTATTATATATTTAGATCCGTTAATAGAGTTAATAGCATGATTTAATGCATGAAAAAATCACACACAGAAGACACATTTATGTACCAACTCTAAAATAATTTTTAATTATAATATTGGTTATAAATGCATTATGGTACCTCTTTACATCAGCAAAACTGGATAATATATTTACAGATAAGTCCCAGAGGATATTCGAGACATTCCGTGGAATAAACATGCACATGGAATATCATGGATCCTGCTCATGTATTCTCCAAACGTGGCGTCGTAACCAACAGTCATATTTCAGTCATAAATATGGACGTAGGTAGCTACATGGGTTAGTCGTTACAGTTTGGGATGCAGGTATATTAGGTTGTGTGCATGTATGTGTATGTGTTGTTAATGCCCACATACTGTGGCAGTATGATATGGAATATGACTTTTTATCATAGGTTATTATTCAGTGAAAAGCATACTGTGCATTTAGATATTCATCTCCATGACTATGATTCGGATTAAATAGACAAAAGTGCATCGTCAGCATTTACGTACGTTACATGCATATGGAAATAAAGGGAAAATTCAGGTTATTGTGCATGCAAGGTCAGGTTATCATATCAAATCGGCTCTCAATTTTCCCCTACATTCATTTTGATTTAGAAAACGAACACAAAAAAACACTAAAAAATGGTATACAGTCATGTGAAAAATGTAGGACACCCCATGCATTGACCCCAGATGTTCAATCTTTATTGAAACAAGCTACAGTATGTTCACAGGCTTTTGGTTAGTGGTTGCTCATTGGTTGCTATAGTATCCTAGGTGGATGATATGGTGTTGCTAGGTGTTTGTATGGTTTTAATATGGAATTAAATGGCTTTTCTATGATATTCATAAGATAATTTATTGCTAGGTGGTTGCTATGATCTATTTAAGGGGTTGCAATAAAGTGGTTGATAAGTTTGTTACGGTTGCTGTGGTAGTTGATAATATAGGTACATGATATGGTGTATGTAAGGGATTGCTTAGTGGCTGCTATGGTATCACAGGTGGTTTTACTCTGGCATTGGCACTGTGTTGTTGCCAAGTGTTTGTCTGGTGGTTGCTATGGTATATCCAAGGATTGATGATTGATAGTGTTGATAAGTAGTTTACTAGGTTAGATGCTAGGTGGTTGCTATGGCATTTCTTATTGATTGGTATGGTGTTTCTAAGCAGTGTAGCGTAGTAATATTATTAATAGTATTGTAACAAAAAATAAAAAATGTAAAGTTATATAAACAAACTAGTAAAAAATAAAATACTTAAAATTCCTTCACATGATCTAATAAAGCAAAATGTAATAAAAGCTGATAATGTATTTAATTACAATTGAACGTGAAAAAATAAAAACATAAACATATAATGTAATAAAACACTAAACGGACCATATAAAATAAAGTGGTATATTTAGTAAATGGTATATTTAGTGGGGCATTGTTTTAAAGCATCATTATGTGGCCATTTTACTTAAACATAATAGAAAAAACATTATATTATTTGTTGTTTATAATGTAAGAAACTGCACAGAATGTAATTATGTAATATCTCAAAAATCCACTTAAATAAAAAAAAAAAAAACGACGAGTTTCTTTGATTTTTTCCAAATTAAAAACCTCTGGAATATAATCAAGAGGAAGATAGATGATCACAAGCCATCAAACCAAACTGAACTTCTTGAATTTTTGCACCAGAAGTGAAGACATAAAGTTATCCAAAAGCAGTGTGTAAGACTGATGGAGGAAAACATGATGCCAAGATGCATGAAAACTGTGATTAAAAACCAGGGTTATTCCATTTCAACTTATTTTTTCTCATTTTCTGCTAATAAATGCTCTAAATGACAATATTTTTTTTTGGAATTTGGGAGAAATGTTGTCTGTAGTTTATAGAATAAAACAGCAATGTTCATTTTACTCAAACATAAACCTATAAATAGCAAAATCAGAGAAACTGATTCAGAAAGTGAAGTGAAGCTGTATGTGCAATTATTACCTCATGACTTCCAAAAGGATGACCTATTTCTTTCACATGACTGTATATATTCTACAATTTGTTCCCCAACACATCATAACGCGTCATATTTCATTTTCATATATTAGACTCAACCACAGCTCTATTGCCTTCAGCATCCAGTGCATATGACATCATGATCATACAAAGCAGAAAGGAAAGGTATTCTTAGGAAATTTATTCTTAGATACATATCATTTCAGGCAAGGTTTGAGGTGAATATTAGCTTGGTAACATAAAAAAACAACGATTATGGCTTGCATAGTCTTATCATAAATGAGCTATCTAGTCTAATACATGCTGGTAAAGGCCTAAAAGCGCTTTTGGCCTCGAGTCAGCTGCCTCTGAGTATTAATAACGAGGCAGCAAACCGAATCATGAGATAAAGCAGCCCTGAACAGGCCTAAACGACTCTCTGAATGGCTTTCTGAATGACCTCAGACCTTCGAACGTCCATGCAACCTTACTTTATTAATAAAATATCAGCATTTAGGAATATAAACCGATGAAGCATAACATTATGACCACCTCTTTGTTTGTTTCTTCAGATTTGCTTCTATATGTTAATATGTATTGTGATAATATCGTATTGTGAGATCCCCTGTGATCCACACCGCTATCCAGTCCAGCAGTGACACTGAGATGTTTAAAAACTCCAGCAGCACTGCTGCTGCAGCCAACAGTCTAATTTCACACTTTCCTTCTGCCTCTTTTAAATAGCAACAGTGCTTCTGAATATATCTACACTGATGGGCGTGGAAGGAAATTAGGTGTGTTTGGGTAAATTTCTGGTGTATTGCTATCTTGGAGTGCACAGCAGTGCACAAACCCAACTTTTACATTAGCAATAGACAGAATACTAAATAATATAACATTGCAGTTTCAGTAATGAATTAGCAGGTCAGTTTCCTCTGCGGAGAAGCATTGGACACGTCCAGGTAGCTGCGCCGTTAAAATAGCAATCCGCCAAAGTCAGAGTGCACCTGGCTCTTAAAGGCAATTATGAGCAAGTGATACGCTGATTGGTTTATTGCATGTTAGACCCAAAATTAACCACACCCATAATTAATTATGCTTAGTGCTTAGTACATGCTTAGTACTTTTCCCGTCGTTATGATAGCAAAGATACATGGACATGCCCTAAATTAAGCTGCACAGTGCACACGGTTGAAAGATTACCTATTAATTGCTTAAATGAGGCCCTTAATCCCTATCTGGACAGGATTAGTTTTTTTTATTTTATACTCAATGGTAAAACTTTTGCATCTGGACTTCAATTGAAAAAACAAGAGAACCAGTGAGTTTTTTTTTGGCTTTCTTGGTCACATGACATATGACATATGTGTTCAGTAGCTCCTCCATTTCCACTCAATGTTGTATTTTTTGTAACGTGGATCTCCGTGGAAATCTCAGCGCGCCCAAAGTGTAGTTACGGTGTGTGACAGTGGACAAAAAAAAGCTATTTTATTAAACGCGAGGTGATGAAACTCAGAGATGTGTGTCCGGACAGGAATAAAATTACTGGAGGACCACGGTGTTCAGCGAAAAACAGTAGATAATTCAGCCTGTAATTTTCTCAGAGGACGTCTGAGAAAAACACGTACATACAGGCTTCATACGGTCGTGAAAAACCTGGAAAATCATGGAATTTGAAAATAGCAATTTCCAGGCCTGGATAAGTTTTGGAAAAATAAAAAGACCCAGAAAGATTTGGAAAAGTCATGGAAATTTGGTCTACAGACCTTTGTGTTTCAGTTTATAGATGGAGAAAATCTATTTTGAGCTACAAATACTTAAAGCTTAGAGTTAGTTCAATAATTTAGCTCAACACTATGGACCTCTCAGGATCTGACACATTTTATTATTAAAGACTCTGTGTCAGATTTATTTTAGATCTACTATAATAAATTTTAATTATAGGTTTTACTGTGCATGTCTGCACTGATGTGTTAAAAATCGTATGGTTGTGAAAAATTGACTTGAAGGCCTGGAAAAGTCATGGAAAAATCACAGAAATGTGTTGGTTAAAACATGCTTGAACCCTGTACATACATACAGTATAGTCCAAAAGTTTGGACACACCTTCTCCTTTTCAATGCATTTTCTTTATTTTCATGACTATTTCCATTGTAGATTCACACTGAAGGCATCAAAACTATGAATGAACACACGCAGAGTTTTATGTACTTAACAAACAAAGGTGAAATAACTGAAAACATGTTATATGTTCTAGTTTCTTCAAAATAGCCGCCTTTTGCTCTGATTACTGCTTTGCACACTCTTGGCACCATTCTCTCAATGAGCTTCTTCAAGAGGTGGCCACCTGAAATGAAACGTTTTCCAACAGTCTTGAAGGAAGGAGTTCCCAGAGGTGTTTATTAGCACTTGTTGCTCCTTTGTCTTCTTCACTCTGTGCTCCAGCTCACCCCAAACCTCAAATCTGGATTGAGTTCAGGTCCGGTGACTGTGGAGGACAGCTCTTTTTTTATTTTGTTAAGTACATAAAATTCCACATGTGTTCATTCATAGTTTTGATGCCTTCAGTGTGAATCTACAATGTAAATAATCATGAAAATAATAAAGAAAACGCATTGAAAAAAGAGAGAAGGTGTCCAAACTTATTGCCTGTACTGTACATGGTTGTTCTGGACAGGAATAAAATCGCAGAGGACCCCCAAATAAAAGAGAAAATTAATTACTAATCACATCCAGATAGAGCTTAAGATATTGTAAAAGGAGGATAATAATAAAGAAGAAGCAGTAGAAACAAAGAGGTGGTCATGATGTTGTGCTCCATCCTTATACAGATACAGATACAGACTCTGTTGAGTAAATCCGTGCCCTCGCTCTCCTCCACCACGCCTTCACCCACTTTCAACACAAGCCGTTTTTCTTTTCTATTTTTTTGCCGTGACCTTTCCTATGCGAGGCCCTTTGAAGTGGCCCCCCGCCAGGGCCTGATCCAGCGTGCCCCGAAGCACGCCACAGTTAAAGGGGCGCGCTGGAACACAGATGGCTCGGGGGAACACATCCTGCTGGCACACCTGGGCACACGGCGCCTCAGAGAGGGTGCTGCGTCCCCCGAGTGAGGCGCAATTAATGTCATTCATCACACCGGGCGCCGTGTCGCCGGGTCACTGACTGCAGAGCCGGGGAGGCCGTTTAGTGTGGCAACAGTGCCATCATGTGTTCAGCAGGGTGAAGTGCTGTGCTCTTAAAAAAAAAATTATAATAATTTAAAATTGAGTGTGTTAAAGGAAAATTCCTCTGAAATTTGCATATTGCTTAATTTTATGAATTTATCTATTTGATTTTATTTCATTTATTAATTGAGTTGAGTTCAAATTGCTGCATTCAAGTGGTGTTGATTGTATGGGGAAAAAAATCAGGTTTTTGGTTGCCAAATATTTAGTAAATTAATCATAAAGTCATCCATACTATGAGGTAGGGGTGGGCGATATGGCTCTAAAATAATATCACGATATTTCAGGGTATTTTTGCGATAACGATATACTTGGTGATATAGGAAAACAGAAAATTAATAAGTGCCAGTTTCATCATTATAAAAATTATGTTCTTGATGGTTTTTGAGGAGTCTGCACTTGAGGATACTTTTAGAGTTTTTGAAATTCTTCTTTTTAGATTGACTGACTGATCTTTTTGTCTTTACTTAGTTAAGTAGTTCTTGTCATTATTCACTGTATACCTGATAGGTGCCAGTTTCATCATTATAATGTTTTTAATGGCCTTTGACGGTGACTGCACTTGAGGATATTTTAAAAGTTAGTGAAATTCTTCTTGTCAAATTGACTGACTTTTATTTTGTCTTAAAGTCATTTTTCTTTACTTAGTTGTGTAGTTCTTGCCGTAATTCACTGTATACTTGATAAGTGCCAGTTTCATCATTATAAAAACTATGTTTTTAGTTGTTTTTGAGGAGTCTGCACTTGAGGATACTTTTAGAGTTTTTGAAATTCTTCTTTTCAGATTGACTGACTGATCTTTTTGTCTTTACTTAGTTGAGTAGATCTTGCCGTTATTAACTGTATACCTGATACGTGCCAGTTTCATCATTATAATGTTTTTTATGGTCTTTGCGCTGACTGCACTTGAGGATACTTTTAGGGTTTTTGAAAATCTTCTTTTCAGATTGACTGACATTCGTTTTTTTTTTAAGTCATGTTTCTTTACTTAGTTGAGTAGTTCTTTCCATTATTCACTGTATACCTGTTGAGTGCCAGTTTCACCATTATAAAAACTAGGGTTTTATTTGTCTTTGCGGCGACTGCACTTTTTTTTTTAATCTTCTTTAATCTTCTTCTTTTTGGATTGACTGACCTTCATTTTTTCTTAAAGTGTTTTTTATTTACTTAGTTAAGTAGTTCTTGCCATTATTCACTGTATACCTGATAAATGCCAGTTTCATTATTACTTAGTAGTTCTTGCTTCTCATAATCTGGATTAGAACATTACTTAAATATTCACTATTCACTGTGTACCTGTAACTCTACCTCTTCACTACTTTACTTTAACTGATGCTCTCAAACACTTTATTAAGAGACAAGAAATTCAAGTAATTAACTCTTGATGAGTACAGCACAGCTGTTAACTGACTGTCATCTAAGCAAGAGGTGCTATTTGAAGAATGTAAAATATAAAACATATTCTGGTTTGTTTAACAATTACTCATTTGCTAAATAATTTCATATGTTTTTAGTATTAATCTACAATCAGAACATTTAAAAATAAAGCAGAAACATTAAACTTGTCTGGTACTGTAGTTTGAATAAAACCTTTTTACATTGACTTTCATTGAAAGTTATAGTTTTTTTTTGAGAGCACAGTGGATGAACGTTGGGTCTGGAGCATAACTTGAGCAGCGGCCATGTGTAAAGACTAAAGACGCGAGTGTGTGTATGAACGTGACGTGTGGACGCGGACGAATGTGAGGTCATTTATCGTTAAGTGCTAAACTCTACGTTACCTCCAAGCCTCGCCAATTTGGTTCATATTCAAGTATACAAAGTCCATTCAAATTACAAATTATAGTTAATCTAATAAGAAAGACTAGAGTCAGGATTCGGGAATATATAATCCGAATCCAAATTATCAGAAATGTGCTTCTGTTCTCTTTCTCAATTTCTTTCTCTCTCTCTCTCTCTCTCTCTCTCTCTCTTTCTATAGATATAGAGATATCGATAAATAAATATATATATAGAGTCCCTGCTTTCTATGTGCAAACTGCATGCAAGACCACGCCGCTCCCTCTGTATATTTCTATTTAAAGCCGTAAATTCAATAGAAATAACGGTATTCGCACTATTATTATTAATCACACCAGAGCAGCCGGTGCACAGCATGGCCTTCACTAATTCAACAACAGCATCGCCGCTTTGCGATTGGTTGGCTTCTTCTATAAGAGGTGAGGGGTATTATCAGGTCATATGTCCATGTTGAAGGCCTTTATCAGCAGGTCCAGGTCCCCGACACTGGCGGCGTGGATGAGCTCGGGAAGGTCCATGATCGACAGGGCGATGCGCAGGGCGGCCCAGATGCTGCTGGACATCACCTGGTGGCTCCGGTTCTTCCTTTGTTGATTCAGAGCCGTCAGGAAGTTGCTGACCGCCTCTCTGGAAGAAATAGAGAAAATCAAATTATGTCATGCTACTTTTTGGCACTTTGGCTTCAACTGTGGTTATAATATTTAAGCAATAATACAATCGAGAGGGAGTGCTACAGGATCCAGCAGCTCCCAGTGGTGTATAATTACATCGCATTTGGTTTGTATTTGGTTTGTAAGCGCTGCATCATTGCTAGGTTACCTGTATGAGGTGGAGTAATACATGGAGAACAGTTACAGTGCATTACCGGCTGATAAGGTCACTCATAAAACGCCTCTCATTCAATCACATTGCAGGGTCGGAACTAACTGTGGTATAATTTACATTTTTGGATTGTTTCTAGCTAAGTTAATTAAGTCATTCCTCCCTAAATGGCTACTGGTATTAGCATCGCCTAGCATCACTATAAATGCTACAGCTGACCACCTCTCTTAAAAAGGGAAAAGACCTCAACTGTGTGTACAAGAGCTACCTGTAGGTTTCTTGCTAACTAAATTGATCCATTCCACCTTAAATGGCCTTTGCAGTTATGGCGCACCCTTTATTTTAGCTTGCTCTGTCATAGATCAGTTTAGAACTAGTTATAATTTCCCCAAATGTATTCTGAATGTTGAAAGAAAATGATTCCATTCCACCTTAAAAGTGAAGAAGTTAGCTACTTTCACTGCTTAGAGGAATTTTCTGTTCCTCCTTAATTGACACTAATTTCACCTTAAATGCAGTCGTTATATTAATTCAACCACACTAGTTCCACCTTAAAAGCTGCAGCTAAATTCACATAATCACATTAACATCGGCTTTTTTTCCGTTTTTGTAAAACCTTATGAATTATCTGCTCCACCTTAAATCACCCTTGTTCCACCTTAAAAGCTGCATCTATATTTGCAATATTCACTCACTCACACTAATTCCACCTTAAATGCTGCCGCTAAATTCACACAATCGCACTAAAATTGGCTTTTTTGAAGTTTCCATTAAACCTTATGAATTTTCTGCTCCATCGTAATTCATGCTATTTTCATCTTAAATTCACTTAAAATGAACTTAAATTTCATCTGATATTCACTCAGTCACACTAGTTCCACCTTAAAAGCTGCAGCTTTATTCACTCACTCACACTAGTTCCACCTTAAAAGCTGCCACTATATTCACTCAACCACGCTAGTTCCACCTTAAATGCTGCTGCTAAATTCAGAGAGTCACATTAGCGTCAGCTTTTTTGAGGTTTCCATAAAATCTTATGAATTTTCTGCTCCACCTTAATTCACGCTTGGTTCCACCTTAAATGCTGCTGCAATATTCACTCAGTCACATTAGTTCCATCTTAAAAGCTGCCTCTTTATTTACTCACTCACACTACTTCCACCTTAAAAGCCGCTACTATATTCACTCAACCACGCTAGTTCCACCTTAAAAGCTGCTGCTAAATTAACACAGTCACACCAACATCAGCTTCTTTGAAGTTTCTATTAAACCTTAAACAGTGACGCAGTTACAGGTGTCTGCACTATTTAAGATGGCACAAATATGCAAGATGTCTTCTTTTTCTTCCATTCCACCTTAAAAATGATGTACTTAGCTATATGCCTGGCACCCACTATAAGGCCTTGCTACAACTCTTATAATGAAAATGCCCGCCAGTGTTTAATCAACCTCACTCACAAGATAATACCTCACAATTTATACATGCGTGGGTGTTCCTAATCCCACTGATATACTGATTTCCCATGACTTTTGGCATGTTGCTGCCTGATGTCTGATGTAATAACCCCTGTTATGTAGCTCCATATCCTTCCCGGACAAGGATTAAGCAAATTCCTGGATTAAACAGGATTTTGAATGGAGATTTTCTATTAAAAGGAAAATATAGAGTACAACCAGGCCTAATCCCTGCCTGAGAAACCAGGCCCTGTGTGATTAATGTTATTGTGTTGAGCATAACATTATGACCACGTCCATGTTTCTATAACTATTGTTCATTTTTTCAGGTCCACTGTATTGTATAGGACTCGTTGTAGTTCTATAATTAATCAATAATACACAAGAGGAAGTGTTATAATGTGTAATATTGTCGTTGATCGCAGACAAAAACTGTGCTCAGAGGAAAATCGGGGATCAATTGGCGCTCGCTCAGTTGCGTAGTGCGAGCTACTGAAAGCAGAATCACAGACGCCAGGCAAATATTCAACATGTTTAATATCTGATCCAGTCGGCGACTGGGAGTCAGGAGCAGCGGCTACATACAGCCAATGGGATCACAGAGAAAGAGAGAGAGAGAACCACAAATGCAAAACACTCCACATCTCCTGCTTTATATCAAAGCTGTTTATGGAGAGTCTAACCACTTTCTATCCCCCTTGTTATATTAGTAAATTACTGTTAAACTCTAGTGGGAGCCAGCGAGTGAGTCAGACTCTATGAATGGGGTGAATGGAGCTAAAAGCTAAAAGGCTATGTTGTTTAAAAGTTCAAAATGATAAAAAAAATGATGCAGTACTGAAACATTTGATATAGTTCTATGTTGAGGACACAAGTACAAATTTTAGTATAAACCTGATCAGATTTATACTGATTATAAACTTTGATTTATAAGCTCAGTTGCTTCATATGAACTTGTTCATGTTGGACTCACTTTAAGTGCGTATTCTCCTCTATAGTTGAGTTTAGATCGGGCCCAAAAAATCCAAGCCCGACCCAGCCCGAGCCCGTGCACGTGCACGTTCTGCCCCAACCCGACTTATGTTAATTAACACTGTAACATAGAAGCATAGAACTATTATTTAATTCAAATGATTTTTAAGAACAGCTACACACAGCGCTGCAAGTCAAACGCGGACAAGCGGAGGAGTTCACGTGCGCCCAGAGCTACGTGATTATGACATTTTTCATTTTTCATTATAGTTTAATTTTATTTTGTTTTTATTTTTTCTCCTACAGTTGAGTAAGTTTTAATTCGTTTTTAGAGTGGGCTAGCTAGTTTTTATTAGTTTTCACACATCTTATCAGAGAGATTGATCTAAGAAACGAGAGAAAGAGAGAGAGAGAGAGAGAGAGAGATTTGTGTGTTCTGGTGTATGAGCTACTCACAGGTAAAGGTTCTCACACACTGTATCTCCTGTTTCTCTTTTATCTCCCTCGCTCTCATATTCTAATCCCATACATAATTCTGCAGTTTCTCAGTGTTTTCTGTCGTATTTTGTGCGGCTAGCTCGAGCTTAGCTTTAAACAAGAACTAATACCACGGACCACGAGGTGCCGCGCGCTGCCGCTGCTGTGCCATATCCGACTCCCTGCTGAATCCGACTCCGCTTCGCGAACAGAATCGGCACAACACCGCCCACTGTTCAACTCCGGGAGTGAAAACAGCGCTTATAAATAAATTAAACACGAAAATTAGGGTATTCTATCCGTAATTTCAGTTCGTTTTAGTTATCGTTTTTATTAGATTCAGTTAACACAAATGTTTTTTCACTTTCAGTTTTCGTTAACAATAATAATTGGTTACTTAGCAACATTGTGATTATCACACCAGAGCTTTATATAAAACAAAAATATAATAAAAAAAACAGATGCCTACATCTCGGACTATTTTCTGGAGCCTGGCCCAAGGAATGAGGTGGGAAATTTCGGGTCGGTCCTCCGGTCGGGTTTGGGCAGAGTATCTAAGCTCTACTCTATAGAGATTCTCCCACGATTTCAAAGACATATTCGATCTCTTTCCAGCTTCTGCCAGAGTGTCTGTATGTTAGTTTGTAAAGAATGAACCAGTAGTCCTTGTAGAACTGTTAGAACTAAAGGTCGGAAAGCAGGTCGCAGTTCTCGCGAGCGTTGGTCGGGGCCGCCTCGGAAAACTTACAGAGTCTGGTTTGAGCTCAGAGGAGCTCCGGCACAGACACGAGAGCACCGCTATTCCTCCTATTACACCTCAATGAAGCGCTGCAGTGAGTTTCAAGCTGTAATTTCACTTCTTTAAAAGATCAAAAATTAAAAATTGGTGAGTTCTCGTGACGAAACGTGTTTCTGGAGAGCTGTGACATGAGTCGCCGATTTCCCACGATGAGAAATCTTGTAATTTGTGACCCCGTGTCACCGATCAGTCGTGTAGTGTGAAAGTCTCAACAACTGAAGGACTCATGATTACAGCATGACCAGTCGTGTAGTGTGAACAGCACAATGACACAAGGCAGGCTACACAAAATTGGACTTATGATTATTTTTTCTCTTTAAAACACATCAACTTCAACACATCAAGAACTGTTCTCTATTCACATAAGCTGGAGAGTCAGTAGGTTACCTGTGTGCTCCCAGGTTGATGCAGCTGATGCCCAGGTTGTATCTGGAGCGGATGAAGCCGGGCTGAAGCTCCAGAGCTCTGGTGTAAGCCTCCACCGCCTCTTCACTGCGGTCACCGTTAGCCAGGGTAGCGCCCAGGCGGTTCCACAGCAGGTAATCCTGACAGACATAACAGCTCAGTTAGGATTGGGTAGAAGGTAAAGGTGTGAGAATATGTCAATATATATAGAAGTATTGTGATATTATTAAGTTTTGAAGTCTTGCGAACATTTTCACAAGATACAATTCATCATGCACGTTTTATGATAGGTTTAATGATAGATTCTTACTAATACACAGCACTAATAACAAGATAAGCTAATGGTTTAGTAGTTACAATATTAAGTAGCATTAAATCTAATGTTTGGGGACACTTTTTTAGAACAATGCTGCTTTACATGCTGTCAGGTTATGGTAAATACATCGACATTTTACATCTCTCTGATGAACTCGTATTTCTGAGGATTTTATTTTTACTAGCTACTGCAGACAATGGAGGCTGAGGAAGAGTTTCATGTGCAGCATCCTATACAACTTAAAGCTCCACTAGGTAGGATTGAGATTTGTGCTCGTGGGCTCCCCCTACAGTTGCAGAGTGTAATAAATGTTTTAGGCGGATTAGTTTCTCTTTCTCATTTTCTGGCTTTAACAGACATAATCGGTCTCTTCCCAGCTTCTGTCAGAGTGTCTGTATGTTAGTTTGTAAAGAATGAACCAGTAGTCCTTGTAGAACTGTTAGAACTAAAGGTCGGAAAGCAGGTCGCAGTTCTCGCGAGCGTTGGTCGCGGCCGCCTCGGAAAACTTACAGAGTCTGGTTTGAGCTCAGAGGAGCTCTGGCACACAGACACGAGAGCACTGCTATTCCTCCTATTACACCTCAATGCAGCGCTGCAGTGAGTTTCAAGCTGTAATTTTACTTCTTTAAAAAGATCAAAAATCAAGGAAATCCTACCTAGTGCTGCTTTAAGAGAGACCTATCATATTTCACAAAGAAAGAAAAGTGAATTTTAGCAGAATGAGACCTTTAGGTAGTGAGGGAATTTTTACGACTGGACTGTTTGTAGAAGCAGTCTGCTCACAACTTTAAAGCCAATGTGTCTCCAAACTTGTGATTGATTGGCAGTCACGGCTGCTCTTACCTCAGGCCGTACAGACAGCGCAGCGTTGAAGGCGTCCACGGCCTTATCAAAGTCCGAGCTGAGATTAAACAGAACGCCCAGTCCAGTCTGCAGGTCCGGATCAACACTGCTCGGGTTCTGCTGAACTGCTTCCTGATACAGCTCCAACACCTCCACCAGCTGAGAGCTGCACACATACACACATATATACAATACATACACACATATACAGGGTCATTCACAACTTCCACTTTTAGCCGAAATCAACAGTATTTAAAAAAAGAGTTTATCCTGTCTCTACTGTCCATAGAATATTTTCACTAGATACTGAATTAATACAGTTAATTACCAGCATTTTCAAATACTTAATCATGATATTATACATGATTGATTTATTCACAGGATATAGTTGCGAGTAATATAATTACTCTTTAAGGGATTGGCATCAATAATAAAAATATGTGAAAGTGTTTCTAAACAGATTAGTTTATTCACATTTAAATACCCATTATCAATTTTTTTTATCAATTGACACCATTAATATATACATGATATATACATAAAAAATCAATTTCTAAATCAGTTTCTCTGATTTTGCTATTTATAGGTTTATGTTTGAGTAAAATGAACATTGTTGTTTTATTCTATAAACTACAAACAACATTTCTCCCAAATTCCAAATAAAAATATTGTCATTTAGAGCATTTATTTACAGAAAATGAGAAGAGATGCAGACCTTTCAGACCTCAAATAATACAATAGAGATCAGAAATTAATATTTGGTGGAATAACCCTGGTTTTTAATCACAGTTTTTTTCATGCATCTTGGCATCATGTTCTCCTCCACCAGTCTTACACACTGCTTTTGGATAACTTTATGCCTTTAGTCCTGGTGTAAAAAGTCAAGCAGTTCAGTTTGGTTTGATGGCTTGTGATCATCCATCTTCATCTTGATTATATTCTAGAGGTTTTTAATTTGGTAAAAATCAAAGAAACTCATCATTTTTAAGTGCTCTTTTATTTTTTTTTTCCAGAGCTGTAAGTTAGCAGGGCGCAGCAGTGTGTGGCTGCTGTTTGAGAGATTTGAGAGTTGTTATAAAGGCTCCGGCTTCTCCATCGTCAGCAGTGACAGCGTGTCTGATCACATGATCCCGTCAAACAGTTATTTCAGGCATGAAGCGTCTGACAGCACAGAGTCTGCAGAGACTCGGGGAGTAAAGAAACGGCAGAAAGCTTTAAAACGCCGCTCGTCTGTCTGTCCGTTCAGCTGTAAAGAATACAGAACCTGCAGTTGAACCTGACAGATAAGCTCTGAGAACACACTGAATATAGCAGCCCTGTCTAAACCGCACCACTGCACGCTTTTGATTCATTTTTGGACACTTTATAGGACATTTTGAGAAGGTTTCACGATTAATCAAGCCAATAGAAATGATCAGATTTACAGTATGCATCTTTAGAAAGTTTTAGAACAAATCTTTTGCATCGATTGACTGCAGAGTTTATTTTTTGGACTCTTAAATTGGTACTGAGCAGAAATCTCTTTGTGTTTTAACCCTGTAGGCCTGTTTTCGCCCATTCCATAGTCTTTTTCCCTATTTCTATTCTCCATCTGGTTGCCAGGTACGGAACACAGCATGCTGAAACTTCGGCATTCTTCTTAAAAGCTCCCTGAACAGAGATAGAGAAAAAATAGCTAAACTAACCTAGCTAAAATTAGCTAGCTCAGTTAATGTGTCCATATGCAGCTGGCTTATCAAGGCAACGCATGTTTGAGATAGGTAAAGTGATCCAGACTAGTGCTGGCTAATGCTGCTACAACATGCTATAACATGCTTAAATAGGCTATATCTGTTTAATTCCAAAGTTTTACTCAATATTGTTTTAATTTCTCCATGTATGCATTTATACATTGGAGTTAGTGCTAGGCGATTATGGTTTAAAAAAAAGTATCCGCTTACTTAAAAATATATATATTTTCAATTATAATCGATTCCCCCCCACTAAAAATCAAACTACAGATGACAAAGAAATGGTTCAAAACTTGGTTTACCTGTAGAAATTATTTCTAGATAAATATACGCTTTGTCCCACCGAGAGTTTGTGTCAAAAGTGCTGGAACAGTGCTACAACTTTTTTTGGTCCTCGGACTGAGTGGAATGTTTAGAAAATATGCGCGGGTTAGTCTGTAGGAGGCACCGGTAACCAAGGTAAGACGGATAAACACTTCAGAAATGGGTAGCGTTTTCGGATATTTTAGGTTAAAAAGACTGTAAAAAAACTGTATAGCAAATTAACCGAATCAATCATGAAATGTTTATTGTCTTTAACCAGAATTTTAAAATAGTTTTTTTTTCTAAACAATAGCCATTTTCCATTTTTAATGCTTGATGACATATATTACATATTGTTCCTTTAACTTTTCTAGTGCCTATTAAAAATTGTAAATTGTGTACATCATTTTTCAAATTTATGAGTTGCCACATAAAACCTAATTTGCATTATTCTTCTTTTTGAAGTTTGTGTTAATTTTTTTTCCCTTTATCTTTTCTTCACTGATCATTATACAAAAACTTTTACAAAAGCTAAGTTATGTTACAACTGCAGTCAGATTTGTATATTTCTAAAGAGCCCTTTAATTATTTTCAGGGCTGGTTCTAGCGGGGGCTTTTTGCCCCCCAAGCGCAATGCGAACAATGACTATTTTTTAAATGATCTCTGAAAAAATCTCTAAACCAATCACAAACACATTTTGCAATGCAGCATGAAGATATTCCTTTGGTTATTTCTGATTGGCTGATTGTCATATGAAAGCGGCAGACTGTTTGGAAATGTTCATTCAGAGACGTTTTGGTTCAGTACGACAGGTTGTGTCAGTGTGAACATGAGAGACAGGGATATATACGAATAAAAGGGTGAATTAAACACTTCTTCAAGTTTAAATTGATTTTCACATGGTAACTTTTGCTAAACTGTGGTGATTTGGTGCTCAGTGTTACTGGCTGGTATTGATATTGTAGCCTCTGCAGACTGGTTTTGTATATTTAGTAAAAATTAAGTCAAAATCAAGGGAAATTTCTAGGAAAATCATGCATTTAATAGTCTTAAATGGCTTAAATGTCAATAAAACCAGTAAAAAGCTTGTAGGTGGGTGTCTAAAGCTGGTGACCTGTCATGTATTTGTTGCATTAAATCACATGTTGTTACATCAATAAGAGGATATTAGATTTTATTATTAGGCTAGACTAGTAAGTAATGGATATAATTGGCGATTAGTGTTCTCCTCAAAGCATGTTGCATACCATCCGAGGCTGGAGATTGGAGAGACGGAGGACCCCCTGCGTTTGGGCAGCGGGGACCCGTCCAGTGGGCTGCGGTCCTGTAGGAGGTGCCTGTAGGCGGGGTTATGTCTGATCCAGCGGTGCAGAGCCTCGCACGCCTCCTGCTGCTGCCCGGTGTTCGTCAGACTGACCGCCAGCGCCATCAGAGCACTCAGGTTATTAGGATGCAGCTCTAAACACCTGCAATTTATTACAGAACACGCAGTTTTTATCATAGGTATATACGTACACTCGGTGGCCACTATCAGAAACACCTCTACTGTAGCATCGGTGCCAATAGAGTGGAACTGCAGTGTAGGGAGGTGTTTCCAATAAAGTGGTCAGAGTTTAGTAGTGCAAGGTAGGTGAAAGTAGACTTTAAGTGTTTCTGATAAAGTAGATGGAAGTAGGCTATAGGTGTTTCCAATAAAGTGGCCACTGGGGGAAGCACAATCTAGAGAGGTGTTTCTAATAAAGTGGCCACAGTAGATTGTAGGTGTTTCTATTAAAGTGGCCACAGTGTGGAATTAACTATAGGTGTTTCTAATAAAGTGGCCACAGTGTGGAATTAACTATAGGTGTTTCTAATAAAGTGGCCACAGTGTGGAAGTAGATTGTAGGTGTTTCTAATAAAGTGGCCACAGTGTGGAAGTAGATTGTAGGGAGGTGTTTCTGATAAAGTGGCCACAGTGTGGAAGTAGACTGCAGCTGTTTCTGATAAAGTGGCTACTTAGTGGAAGTAGAGTGTAGGTGTTTCTAATAAAGTGGCCACAGTGTGGAAGTAGACTGTAGGTGTTTCTAATAAAATGGCCACAGTGTGGAAGTAGGTTGTAGATGTTTCTAATAAAGTGGCCACTGAATCAAGGTAAAAGTTAGGTGTTTCTGATAAAGTGGCCTACTGTACTTTATATAAATTAGAAAAAGGGGTGTTTCTGATAAAGTGGCCGCAGTGTGGAGGTAAATTGTGTTTCTGATAAAGTGGCCAACTGTACTTTATATAAGGTATAAAAAGAGGTGTTTCTGATAAAGTGGCCACTTAGTGGAAGTAGATTGTAGGTGTTTCTAATAAAGTGGCCGCAGTGTGGAAGTAGATTGTCAGTGTTTCTGATAAAGTGGCCACTGGGTGGAAGCACAATCTAGAGAGGTGTTTCAGATAAAGTGGCCACAGTAGATTGTAGATTGTAGGTGTTTCTGATAAAGTGGCCACAGTGTGGAATTAACTGTAGGTGTTTCTAATAAAGTGGCCCCAGTGAGAAAGTAGATTGTAGGTGTTTCTAATAAAGTGGCCACAGTGTGGAATTAACTGTAGGTGTTTCTAATAAAGTGGCCACTGAGTGAAAGCACAATGTAGGGTGGTGTTTCTGATAAAGTGGCCAACTGTACTTTATAACTGTATAAAAAGAGGTGTTTCTGATAAAGTGGCCACAATGTGAAAGTAGGTTGTATGTGTTTCTGATAAAGTGGCCACAGTGTGGAAGTAAATTGTATGGAGGTGTTTCTGATAAAGTGGCCACAGTGTGGAATTAACTGTAGGTGTTTCTAATAAAGTGGCCACTGAGTGAAAGCACAATGTAGGGAAGTGGTTCTGATAAAGTGGCCAGTAGGTGAAAGCACAATGTAGAGAGGTGTTTCTGATGAAGTGTCCAACTGGGTTTAAGTAGACTGTAGGTGTTTCCAATAAAGTGGCCACAGTGTGGGAGTAGATTGTAGGTGTTTCTGATAAAGTGGCCACAGTGTGGAAGTAGACTGTAGGTGTTTCGGATAAAGTGGCCACTTGTCCTTTATATAAATTATAAAAAGAGGTGTTCCTGATAAAGTGGCCACTTAGTGGAAGTAGATTGTAGATATTTCAAATAAAGTGGCCACTGAGTCAAGGTAAAATTTAGGTGTTTCTGATAAAGTGGCCTACTGTACTTTACATAAAGTATAAAAAGAGGTGTTTCTGATAAAGTGGCCACTGTGTGAAAGTAGATTGTAGGTGTTTCTGATAAAGTGGCCAACTGTACTTTATATAAGGTATAAAAAGAGGTGTTTCTGATAAAGTGGCCACAGTGTGGAAGTAGATCGTAAATGTTTCTAATAAAGTGGCCACTGAGTCAAGGTAAAAGTTGATGTTTCTGATAAAGTGGCCTACTGTACTTTATATAAAGTATAAAAAGAGGTGTTTTTGATAGTGGCCTACTGTACTTAATGTAAAGTATAAAAAAAGATGTTTCTGATAAAGTGGCCTACTGTACTTTATATAAAGTATAAAAAGAGGTGTTTCTGATAGTGGCCTACTGTACTTAATGTAAAGTATAAAAAAAGATGTTTCTGATAAAGTGGCCTACTGTACTTTACATAAGGTATAAAAAGAGGTGTTTCTGATAAAGTGTCCACAGTGTGGAAGTACATTGTAGGTGTTTCCAATAAAGAGGCTACGGTGTAGAGGTAAATTGTAAGTGTTTCTGATAAAGTGGCCACTGTATGGAGGTAAAAGTTAGGTGTTTCCGATAAAGTGGCCGGTGATTAAGTGATATGTTACCTCTGTAGACAGACGATGGCGGCTTGCTCGTTCTCGTTCTCGGCCTGGGTGGTCCCCAGCACCTGCCAAGCCTTTAGAAAGAGACAGAGACAGATCAGTCAGGCCGTGCCGCTGTGCCAGCGTGCCGGTGCATTAAGGGGAATAAAGTGTAGAATGGCGGGCGGATGCGGGTATGAGGTGGCGAGGAGGAGCCGGGGAGAGGCTTAGCGATTAAAGCGGCAGCAGATGTACTGATTTACAGCACTGGCAGCGAAACTGAGGCGAGGAGATAAAAGTGATTGATAGGGTTCGGGGAATTGGACAACTGCCACGTTATTACACACACTGAACCGATAGCAGCTGCAGTTAACACAATCACACACACACACCTCCGAGTCCTGAGGGTCCTGCAGGATGGCCGCCTCCAGCAGCAGCACTGCGCTGTTCAGGTCCCCCTCCCGGCATTTCTGAACCCCCTCCTCGAAGGCGTTGGGCCATTCTTTGTAGGGGTTGTCCGTGTGGAAGAAGTAACCCTACAATCGATAACAACGAGAATTCATTTGAATAAATCTGATTATATTGTACGTTGAATTGGCCACCCTGGTGTTTTTTTTTCCACACATAAGTCTAAAGACATTGTAGCCAATGCTAATGCTACCATCTAGAGCAGGGTTCCAAAACTTTTGCAATGCTTAGCTCACTTTATCCATCACAAAACATTTTGAGCTGTATGTGGGATTGCCAGGTATAGAACACAATAGCAAGCAGACACCACTATATGTTGGTAATACGCTTAATTGGTGTTGACCCCAGACCCCCAAAAGGACTACAAGACGGATGCCGAGCTGCTAATTTTCTCCTAAACAGCTTGAATTGCTTGAACTGCTTGAATTTTTGCACCAGGAGTAAAGACATAAAGTTTTATCCAAAAGCAGTGTGTAAGACTGGTGGAGGAGAACATGATGCCAAGATGCATAAAAACTGATTAAAAACTAGGATTATCCCACTAAATATTGATTTCTGATTGATTTCTGATTTAAAACTTTATGAATATGAACTTGTTTTCTTTGCATTGTCTAAATGACAATATTTTTGTTTGGAATTTGGGAGAAATGTTGTCTGTAGTTTATAGAATAAAACAACAATGTTCATTTTATTCAAACACAAACCTATAAATAGCAAAATCAGACAAACTGATTCAGAAACTGAAGTGATCGCTTAATTGTTTCCAGAGCTGTATGTTAAATTGATACTTTGGACAATTTCTTTGGTCAGTTCATCTTGTAATAGTGTTATATTATGTATCAATGTTATATATGCATTTATAAAAAAAATTCTATTCCAAAAAGTATAGCAAGCATGCATAATTTTTCTCTCATCTTTGGAGATCATATGACTACAGACTGTTAATAGTTTTAATTTTTAATAATTAAAGCACTTAGGACTCTTAGATTTTTCTATAATCTTCATTATAATATTGTTTTGCAGCACTCTGAGCTTAAGTGCAGGGTGAGTTTTTAATCTTTTAATAGCTGTGGAGCGGTGGATGGCAGTATGCTGATAATTGGATCGTGCTGGGCTCTTTAATATTGCAGGGAAAGTGGAATCAGGCTCAGAGAGAGCATGCCGAGCCGAGAAGGGCACAGGAACTAACACCTCAGAGGAACCGGCCCAAAAGCCATATGCCTTAACACACCGGGACCAGCAGCGAATCAGAGCCAGCGCAGCCTACAGCACACTGACAGCCCAGATTTTATATATGCACTATATTTATATTTATTATATGCACTATATTGCCAAAAGTATTCTCTCTCCTATCCAAATTAATGAACTCAGGTGTTTCAATCACTTCCATATCAACAGGTATATAATAAAAGCAGCAGCTAGGCATGCTGGGACTGCTTCTTCTACAAACATTACATTACATTACATTTGGCAGACGCTTTTGTCCAAAGCGACTTACAATAATGAAGTACAAAAGTAAATAGGAGTTAAGATAACCCATTTTTAGATAGGGCTTAAAAGAGGTCGAAGGGAAATAAAGGGATAGAGAAGTGAAGGAGGGGAAGAAGGAAATGGGGTTAGAAGTAGTTAGTGTGTTAGAGGTGTTAGGAGAGTAAGTGCTCTTTGAAGAGCTCTGTCTTCAGGAGTTTATTAAAGATAGTGAGAGATTCTCCTGATCTGGTAGTGGAAGGTAGTTAGTTAGAGATGTTAGGAGAGTAAGTGCTCTTTGAAGAGCTCTGTCTTCAGGAGTTTATTAAAGATAGTGAGAGATTCTCCTGATCTGGTAGTAGAAGGTAGTTAGTTAGAGGTGTTAGGAGAGTTAGAGCTCTTTGAAGAGCTCTGTCTTCAGGAGTTTATTAAAGATAGTGAGAGATTCTCCTGATCTGGTAGTTGAAGGTAGTTAGTTAGAGGTGTTAGGAGAGTAGGTGCTCTTTGAAGAGCTCAGTCTTCAGGAGTTTATTAAAGATAGTGAGAGATTCTCCTGATCTGGTAGTTGAAGGTAGTTAGTTAGAGGTGTTAGGAGAGTAAGAGCTCTTTGAAGAGCTCTGTCTTCAGGAGTTTATTAAAGATAGTGAGAGATTCTCCTGATCTGGTAGTAGAAGGTAGTTTGTTCCACTGGGGAACAAACTAGTAAAAGAATGGATGCTCTCAGGATGCCCCACAGATGCTCAATAGGGGCAAATATACTCCTTTTATTTGAGCTAAACTGCTGATAAAGTGCAGTTTAATCTGATATATTGGCCATATAATGCTAATTAGTTACCACAGCTATATATAAATGCTGTCTCTGCTGCTCCATGCTGTTTACACGCACTGTTTGTGCAGCGTTCACTGCCTGCAGCCCATTTAAAACACAGTGTGTAAAATCTCAGCGTTCTGTGTCAAAACAGGTCCAGTCTTTATACAGATAGACGCGCTGGAAAACAAAATCTTCCAATCAGAGGAGACGTGATTGGCTCGTGTGGTTTATTGGTGCATGGCATTTTGGTGCGTTTAGGTTTATGCCTGTGTGAAAACAAACCAAACAGAGGCAGAAACGCTCCAACGCGCAAGTAACCATATAGACTATAACACAACTACACGAGTAAAAATGCTCTTAGTGAATAGGATGCATCATCTGTGCAATAAAACCAGTCGTGAAATTTCACTACTACTCACTACTAAATGTTCCACAGCCAACTGTCAGTGATATTATAACACAGTGGAAGAGACTGAGAACTACAGCGACTCACAGCTCCGTCAGTGTAAAATAACAGAGGACAAGGACTTTTAAATAGCTGGATATTTTATACATTATTATTAAATAACTCATTAAAACATTAAATGTGTTATTTAACTAATAAAAATATATATTCAGCCTAACCAATCAGCACCGTGCTGTAGGAGAGTGGAGGTGGGCTATTCAAAAAGGTTAGTACTCTTTATCATGTTTTACTTCTTAATTTGCAAACATATAATATTATACATTAGTCTAAAATTAAATATTTAAAAAATAATCTAAATTCTAATTCTAAAAATTCTAATTCTAAATTCTAAAAATGTTTCATTAAATTTTTTTTTTTAGATTTTTAAGGCATCTGATTTCCTCCATTTTTTAAGTAAATTCAACGTATCCAGGCCTACAGTGTAGAATAGTGCTGTTTAATTGTGAGCATGAGCGTTAGAGAAAGTAGATTCATTTTTAACTTATCAGAGTTTTACTTTTAGTGGCGCTGGGACAGGTTTTAAGGGGACTCAGGCTATGCCTATGCTTCAGATCAAACTCTGAGAGAACTTGGAGAAATATCACTACAATCAAACCCACACTGAAAAAAAATGATGAGTAAAATTTACTTCAAAAATTTTCGCAACTTTCTGCATTTGCTTTTTTTAAAGTAAATTTAATTTCAGATAAATTTAAGTAACTTCAACTCGGTTTCAAGACTTAAATGTTCCACAGAGTAAATAAGTGAACTGAACTTCAGTCAATCCTTTCTTTTAGTAAACTTTACTTCATTTATTTTTACTGAATCAATCCTTTCTTTTAGTAAACTTTACTTAAATTATTTTTACTGAATCAATCCTTTCTTTTAGTAAACTTTACTTTATTTTTACTGAATCAATCCTTTCTTTTAGTAAACTTTATTTAATTTATTTTTCCTGAATCAATCCTTTCTTTTAGTAAACTTTACTTCAATTATTTTATTGAATCAATCCTTTCTTTTAGTAAACTTTACTTTATTTTTGCTGAATCAATCCTTTCTTTTAGTAAACTTTATTTCATTTCTGCATACAATATTTCCTAATTACAATTGCTTTATTAAAATAATTTATTATACATAATATATTATAATTCCTGAAATTTAAATATTTTTAGTTAAAACACACATATTACACTGTCTCAACACATGGATGACATGTAATACATTCTTTATACTAGTATACTAAAAATAATGTACTACATTTCACCATGTGTTGAGACAGTGAGACTTTTTAGTACTTTGAGTAATATTGTATAAATGAAGTAATTGTAATATTGTATGCATAAATTATGAAAATTTTACTAAAAGAAAGGATTGACTGAAGTTCAGTTCACTTATTTACTCTGTGTAACATTTAAGTCTTGAAACCGAGTTGAAGTTACTTAAAAATGATCTGAAATTAAATTTATTTTAAAAAAAAGCAAATGCAGATAGTTGCGAAACTTTTTTTTTTTAAGTAAATTTTACTCATTGTTTTTTTCAGTGCAGTTGATGCTGTTTTAATCGGAGCTGCAAGAATGAATTTTTATGCTTAATTGCGACGACTAGCCTCCAGCCTGCATGGTTTTTACGGCTGCTTTGTCTTGGCCGCTCCCGCGCCCCAGTGTCTTCCCGCCATCTGCTGCGACGCACACAATGCGGGCAGATGAGAGGGAATTTTAGATGAAAGGAGGCATTATCTGGCATCTGGAGTCTCCAAGCTTTGAAGTGATAATCTACCGACGCAACACTGTATCAGCCGCGTACCCGAAAAACAACACTTACAAATTACGCAAAATTACGCAAATGAACAGCTCCTTCTGATTGGATGGTTCTATGCTACCTCCCCATTGGACGATTCTGCACACTTCTTCACACAGCTCTGCTCATTAGGTGGCAGTGATAAGGAAGTGATACCGGAGCATCCTGAGATCTCGTACCGTCTCATTGGGTGAAATGTTGAGAGGAATCAGGCCCTCGCTCTCTCCGTCCTCCAGCCAGTTCCGCCGAGCAAGCTCCTCCCACTCCGCCTGCATCTTATCCCAGAACTCAGTGTCTGACTGCAGAAACACCAGCAAAACAAACAAGCAGAGGGGTTATAAAGATCCTCAGCAATGATTATTAACTGCTAAAATACAGCAGAAATGGTAAAAAACAAACATGAGTGTTATTAACGCTCTCAGAAATGATAATTAAGTATAAAACTATGGTGAAAATAGTAAAAAAAACAAGCAAAAATGACAGGAATATGTTTAGAATGATAATTAGAATGTAAAATCTGTAAAATCAAGAAAAAAATGATATAAAGATGCTCAGAAATCAGAATTAACTGTAAAAATAATGTAAAAATTGAGACAAGCATGGAAAAAACAAAAGCACAAATATTAGGAAGATGCTTAGAAATGAGAAATAATTGTAAAACATTAAGATAAACAGGAAAAAGCAAGCAAAAATATTAGGAAGCTGCTCTGAAATTAAAATTAACAATAAAAGTTACTTAAAAATGGAGAAAAACTTTAAAAAAAACGAGCAAAAAAGACAGAAAAAGACAGAAATCAATTAAAAATAACAGTTAAATTAAGAAAAAGGAGAGAAAGATGCCCAGAAATTAGAATTAACTGTAAAAATACAGTGTGTTATGATCTTAAGTATATGTAAGGTAGAACTGTTATGAAATGAGATGAGAAATGAGAAAGAACTATAAAATATTGTTAAAATTGAGATAAACAGGAAAAAGCTAGCAAAAATATTAAGAAGATGCTCCGAAATTAAAATTAACTATAAATGTTAAATAAAATGATAAAAAAAACCTGCTTAGAAATTAGAAATAACCCTAAATGTACTGTTAAATCAAGAAAAAATAGATAAAAATGCTCAGAAATCGAAATTAACTGATATTGTATAAATGGAGACAAACAGCAAAAAGCAAACACAGACATGATGAAGATGCTCCAAAATTAAAATTGACCATGAAAGTCAAGTAAAAATGGAGGAAAACGGGGAAAAATAGAAAAAATGTCAAGAAAGTGCTTAGAAATTAGACATTACAGTAAATATACAGTAAAATTGAGAAAAAAGGAGATAAAGATGCTCAAAAATAAAAAAAACTGTAAACGGACAACAGCAGAAAAAGGAGAACAACAGCAGAAAAATAAAAATGAAATAAAAATATACTCTAAAAATAATATAAATATGAAAAAAAACAAGTGTTATGAAGATGTCTAGAAATAAAAATTACTGTAAACAATACAGCAACAATCTCAAGAAATAGCAAAAATGACAGAAAGATGCTTAGAAATGATAAATAACTGTAAATTTACAGGAAAATTGGGAAAAAAAATAGAGATTAAGATGCTAAGAAAGGAAAATTAACTGTGAAAATACAGACGCAATAATAATTAGAAATTGTGAGATTCCTCAAAATTCCTGTTTAATCCAAAAGTGATAAATGTTATTTTGGAAAAGTCTTGCATGGAAACACTTTGGGAAAATAGTGTAAAGAGCCATTAGTGTTTTCAGCTTTTAAAATGCCCAAAATGTGTGTGTGTGTGTGTGTGTGTGTGGCTATTGTATTGTGTGTAATTGCCTTTAATAAATGTGTGTAATTGTCATTATTAATCATAATGTGAGACGGGAAAGAGGAAACAATATAGTTCCATTATTCTATTATATAAATCCAATTTGTTCTTCTATTGTAGGAGACGCTACACACACACACACACACACACACACACACTGACATGTGCAGTCCTGCAGGGTCAGTTGTAATGATAATACCTCTCTGTGTGGGGGGGGGGGGGGGGGCTCTCTATAGTCAGTGAATGACTGTAAGTGAAATCAGCTATGAGCTCCAATAGAGAACACACACATTCTTGTTTTTATATCCTGTTAAGACACGAGGCCTTATGCTGTATATGTTCTTTATGCATTAAATGCATCATATACAGTGTACAGCGCATTCAAAAATATATAAAAAATATACATGTAATAATACTAGATGAATTTGATCATATAGATATGTATATACAGTATATAAAACATAAAAACATATGGAAATGTCTTTATGTAATAATAGCCTCATAATGTCTCATAGAGACTAGATAATATAGAGTGTATAATATATATATATATATATATATGTAAAAAGGTTAGAATATGTTCTCTATCTATATGTGATATCTATGTGTCATACAAATATTTTCATATATATATATATATATATATATATATATATATATATATATATATATATATATATATAAAAGAACTTAAAAGAAACTGCAGAGATCCTGCAGTTCTTTAAATGTTGTTCTGGGTTCTTTTGGGATCTCCTGGATGAGTTCTTCATGCCCTTTTGGAGTAATTTTGTTCGGTCGGCCGGTCACTCCTGGGAAGGTTCACCAGTGTTCCATTTGCGTTTTCTCCATTAGTGAATAATAGTGAATCACTGTGGTTCTCTGGAGTCCCAAAGCTTTAGAAATGACTTTATAACCTTTTATAACCAGACTGATAGATGATCAATGACTTTGTTTTCTCATCTGTTTTTTCATTTAATTTCTTCAGATGGGGGTGTAATAATAATAATATGCTGCTTTATGAGATCTTTTATCTGCTTCATGTTGTCAGACAGGTTCTATTTAAGTGATTTCTTGATTCTACAGGTCTGACAGTAATCAGGTTTGGTTGTGGTTAGTAATGAAATGTAACTTTCTGAAAAGTGTGATTAATCACAGTTAATTTATGGGCGACATAAATTAAATAATTATTTTCATTTTTTTCCCTTAATACATGAAATCATCATTTAAAAAAGTGCTTTTTATATTTACTCAGGTTATATTTGTTTGATATTAAAGTTTGTTTGATAATCCGAAATTTTGAAATCCTCTGGAATATAATCAAGAGGAAGATGGATGATCACAAACCATCAAACCACCAAACTGAACTGCTTGAATTTTTGCACCAGGAGTAAAGCAGCATAAAGTTATCCAAAAGCAGTGTGTAAGACTGGTGGAGGAGAACATGATGCCAAGATAGCATGAAAAAACTGTGATTAAAAACCACCAGGGTTATTCTACCAAATATTGATTTCTGAACTCTTAAAACTTTATAATATGAACTTGTTTTCTTTGCATTATTTGAGGTCTGAAAGCTCTGGGTCATTTTGTTATTTCAGTCATTTCTCATTTTCTGTAAATAAATGCTCTAAATGAAGATATTTTTATTTGGAATTTGGGAGAAATGTTGTCTGTAGTTTAAAGAATAAAACAACAATGTTCATTTTACTCAAACATAAACCTATAAATAGCAAAATCAGAGAAACTGATTCAGAAACTGAAGTGCTTTTTTTTCAGATATATATATATATATATATATATATATATATATATATATATATATATATATATATATATATATATATATATATATATTAGACATACAGTGTATATATGTCAGCGTTTTGTCCAGAAATTGAGGCTAATCTTCTCTCCTCACTGAGATCTGCTCATCTGTCACCTGCGCTTGACACTATCACACCAGCACAGCAGCTGACCCCCAACACACACACACACACACACACACACACACACACACACACACACACACACACACATCACATTACCAGAGAGAGAGAGAGGAAGAAAGTGTGTGTATTCAGCATCTCTTTAAACTCCCTTCAGAGCCAGAAAGTGTGTTTTTGCCTCAAATTGCTTCTAAATCACACACACACACACACACACACACACACACACACACACACACACACACACACACACACACACACACACACACTCGTTTAAGATTTATGAACACACAGTCGGACTCCGGCAGATCTGCATTAAAGCAGAATGAGGACGAGCGCAGCATCCTTTAGGGCTCTCCCTCCCTCTTGCTCTCCCTTTCTATCTCTCTGCATCTCTCTATTTCTCCTCGCTCTCTTTCTATCTCTCTCACTCTCTCTCTTTCTCCTCTCTCTCTTTTTCTCTTCTCTCTCTCTTTCTCCTCTCTCTCTGTATCTCTCTCTCACTTTCTTCTCTCTTTCTCGGTCTATTTCTCCTCTTTCTATCTCTCTCACTCTCTTATTCCCCTCTCTCTCTCATTCCTATTTCTCTTTTCTCTATGTATTTTCTCTCTCTGTATCTCTCTCTTTCTCCTCTCTCTATCCATTGCTCCTCTTTCTGTTTCATTTTCGTTTCTCTCATTTCTCACTCAGTATCTCTTGTTTTTTGTGCTCTCATTTCTTTCTGTCTTACTTCTTCTCTCTCTCACCTTTCCTTTCCTTTTTTTATTTTATCACTTTTCCTTACTCTTCCTCGTTTTACTTTTTCTTTGTCTGTCTGTCTATCTATCTATCTATCTATCTTTTATTTATACAGTATATTTCATTCTCTCTCTCTTTCTCCTTTTTCAATCCCTCTCTCTCTATTGCCCTCTCTATCCCTCTCTTTCTCTCTTTCTCTCTCACTCTCTCTTTCTCTCTGTCTTTCTCCCTTTCTTTCTCTCTGTGTATCTCTTTCTCTGTTTTTCTCTCTCTTTCTCTCTCACCGTCTTTCGCTCTCTGTCTCTCTACCTGCCTTTCTCTCTCACTGTCTTTCACTCTCTTTCTCTCTCTTGCTCTCTCACTCTCTCTTTCTCTCTGTCTTTCTCCCTGTCTTTTTCTCTGTCTATCTCTTTCTCTGTTTTTCTCTCTCTCTTTCTCTCTCACCGTCTTTTGCTCTCTGTCTTTCTCTCTCATTGTCTTTCTCCGTCTTTTGCTCTCTGTCTTTCAATCTCTCTTTCTCTCTATCTTTCTCCCTGTGTGTCTCTCTCTCTGTCTTTCTCCCTCTCTTTCTCTCTCACTGTCTTTCTCTGTCTGTCTTTCTCTCTCTTGCTTTCTTACTCTCTCTCTTTCTTTTTGTCTGTCTTTCTGTTTCTGTTTCTCTCTCATTTTCTACTGTCTCTATTTCCAACCATCAGTCCTCCTGTTTCTCCTTATTTTCTCTCATTTCTCACTCATTCTTTTTTATATTCTGCGCTCTATTGTTTCTATATGTCTCTTTCTCACCTTTCCTTTCCTATTTTTTTCATCTCTCTCTCTCTCTTTTTCTCTCTCTGAGTGGAATGAACTGGATGTGTATAAATGGTGGTGTTTTCAGTAGAATACAGATGGCTGCGTTTCCTTCAGTCCAGTTCTCTCTCTCTCTCTCTCTCTCTCTAATGAAGAGTCTCCTGCTGGGATAGTGGAGGATCTTCAGACTCATTTATCTGCACTTGTTACGCTGCAGGAGGACCATTACACAAATACACTGTGTGGACAGAAGTATTGGAACACCTGCTCATTCATTGTTCCTGCTTTTGTTCTTTTTTCAATTTCATATTCTGAATCTTAATGACATAATAACACATACAGGTCTATAAAAAATAAGAGAGCAGTTAATAATGATGAGTTTCTTTGATTTTACCAAATTAATAACCTCTGGAATATAATGTTAATCAAGAGGAAGATGGATGATCAGAAGCCATCAAACCAAACTGAACTGAACTGCTTGAATTATTTTTGCACCAGGAGTAAAGCAGCATAAAGTTATCCAAAAGCAGTGTGTAAGACTGGTGGAGGAGAACATGATGCATGAAGATGCATGAAAAAAAAACTGTGATTAAAAACCACCAAGCTTATTCCACCAAATATTGCTTATTTCGGAACTCTTAAAACTTTATCATTTCTTGTTATTTCAGTCATTTCTCATTTTCTGCAAATAAATGCTCTAAATGACATAATATTTTATTCATTATTTGGGAGGAATGTTGTCCGTAGTCCATTTTACTGTCCATTCCTCCCACATCCAACACGTCGCCTATGAGAAACAACAGTGATGATGTTGGTTCTAATGTTCTGGCTCATCTATTTATGTGTATTTCTTTTCAGAAAGTTATTTGTAGAATCTGTAATTTTCTTTCATCACTTTTCATTAGCGTTTTAAATCTCCCCGAGTTACTTAAGGTGAAGAAGCTCCTCTGATCAGCAGATTCTGCATAATTGCGGTATTTTTAGCCGCAGGTGCTGCAATAACCAGAAAGCGAGAGTGAGAACCTGAAGGACTCTGTTTGTGATGATGTCAGCAGGGCGTAATGAGCTAAAGCGGAGCTCCGTGATTGGGTCATGTATGAGGAAGCGCTGCAGCAGCAGAGCGGGATGTTATAGGAAGGCTGTATTTATAGCGAGACGCTGAGCTGATCTGGTCGATATCCCGCGCTCACACTCTTCCTCTGATTTAGCTTTTTCACCCTGAAGCTGTTTCCCGCAGTCTGAAGCGCTGAGGCCACAGCAGCTTCTACATCACTTCACCACTAACAGGACAATGTGCTGAATGGAGGATTTGGAGCATTGCAGAGTTTCCTTCTAAAGCTTTCGGTTCAATCAGCATGTGGTAGTTGGCTAATTATGCTTTTATACTGAACACATCGTAAAAAACTTTTAAAATCAGTGAAAAGTTACACAAAAATTAAAAGACCATTTCAGTTTCTGAATCAGTATCTCTGATTTTGCTATTTATAGGTTTATGTTTGAGTAAAATGAACATTGTTGTTTTATTCTATAAACTACAGACAACATTTCTCCCAAATTCCACATAAAAATATTAGAGTCATTTAGAGCATTTATTTGCAGAAAATGAGAAATGGCTGAAATAACAAAACATTTAAGATTTAAGAGTTCATAAATCAATATTTGGTGGAATAACCCTGTTTTTTAATCACAGTTTTTTTAATGCATCTTGGCATCATGTTCTCCTCCACCAGTCTGCTGTCTTTCTCTGTCTTTCTCTCTCATCGTCTTTTGCTCTCTGTCTCTCTCCCTGTCTTTGTGTGCTCGGTTTTAGATGATTTTAATATACTGCAAGGAATGATTTACTGTTATTTATTTTTATTTTTTTTACCCATATGCTGTTTTGATCCTCTGTTTTTAAAATGATGATTTTAATGGCTGAGATGGCCTAAAACGGACTTTTAAGAAATTATAACATAAAGTGGTTGTAATAAAGTGTCGTTAAAAGTCAAAAAAAGTCTCTCGCTGTCTTTCGCTCTCTCTTTCTCTCTTACTGTCTTTCTCTCTCTTGCTATCTCACTGTCTTTCTCACTCTCTCTCTCTTTCTCTCTCTCTTGCTTTCTCTCACTCTCTCTCTTTCTCTCTGTCTGTCTTTCTGTTTCTCTTTCTCTCTCATTTGTCACAGTCTCTCTTACCAACCGTCAGTCCTCCTGTTTCTCCTTCTTTTCTGTCATTTCTCACTCAGTATCTCTTATTTTTTGTGCTCTATTGTTTCTACAATAGAAAAACAATAGAAATAACAAAAAAGATGCAGAGCTTTCAGACCTCTTCATAAATTTCATAACGTTTTAAGAGTTCAGAAATCATTTATCATATTTGGTGGAATAACCCTGGTGGTTTTCAACCACAGTTTTTTTCATGCATATGGGCATCATGTTCTCCTCCACCAGTCTTACACACTGCTCTCTTTCTCTATCTCTCTCTCTCTCTCTCTGTCTTTCTCCCTCGCTGTCTTTTGCCCTCTCTTTCTCTCTCACTGTCTTCTCACTGTCTCTCTTGCTTTCTTTCTCTCTCTCTCTCTCTCTCTCTCTCTCTGTCTATATTTCTGTTTCTCTTTCTCTCTCATTACTGTCTCTCTTCATAAATTTTTAAGAGTTCAGAAATAATTTATCATATTTGGTGGAATAACCCTGGTTTTCAACCACAGTTTTTTTTTCATGCATCTTGGCATCATGTTCTCCTCCACCAGTCTTACACACTGCTTTTGGATAACTTTAACAGAGCTGTAAATGGAAGACATATTCTGTGGCCTTACATCAAACAGCAATGTGTGTGTGTGTTTGAGTGTGTGAGAGTGTGTGTGTGAGAGTGTGTGTGTGTGCATGTGTGTGTGTGTGTGCGTGTGTCTGTCTCACCTCCACTGCTGCCTTGGCTCTCACAAACTCCTCCTCCAGAGAGTGCTGCCTGCCTAACAGAGAGCTGCCCAGCCTCAGCCTCGGCCGCTGTGCACACAGATGGTCAAACACACACACACACACACACACACACACACACACACACACACACACATACACACGCACACACACACGCACACACACGCACACACACACACACAAACACACGCAAGGTCAGTCAGCAGTCTCGACCTGTAACACTAGCTTTGTCCTCAGATGTGTTTTGCTGAATGGACAGTGAGGAAAGTTCGGGGCTCTGAACTTTCTTAAAGGAAGCAGCTGCAGCTCATATACACACATCTCTACACTATAACAGATACTTTACCTTTAAAACTATTCATCCCCCTTTAACTTTTCCATATTTTTTCATATTACACCAACAAAAAGGGCAGGCACATTAGAGGTGCACTGATTAGAGGTGCAGCCATGAGGCCCATGGTCACTCTGGAGGAGCTGCAGAGATCCACAGTGCAGGTGGATCAGGAGAATCTGTCCACAGGACAACTATAAGTCGTATACTTCACAAATCTGGCCTCTATGGAAGAGACACTAGACCAAGGGTGTCCAAACTACGGCCCGCGGGCCATTTGCGGCCCGTTTCCTTTTTTGGAGCGGCCTACGAGGTATTTTAGAAATAGAATGAAAGTTGTCCCGCTGTTAAGCAGGTTTTTATAATTTGAGATTCAAAGTTTGAACACTAGGTGTCAGAAACGGGCCAAAGAGTCTAAAAGCGGAGAGAGTGCGCATTTCTAGCGCAGAAAAACGGGGTAAAGAGTCTAAAAGCAGAGAGGGTGCGCATTTCTAGCGCAGAAAAACGGGCCAAAGAGTCTAAAAGCGGAGAGAGTGCTCATTTCTAGCACAGAAAAACAGGGCAAAAGAGTCTAAAAGTGGAGAGGGTGCGCATTTCTAGTGCAGAAAAACGGGCCAAAGAGTCTAAAAGCGGAGAGAGTGCGCATTTCTAGTGCAGAAAAACGGGCCAAAGAGTCTAAAAGCGGAGAGAGTGCGCATTTCTAGTGCAGAAAAACGGGCCAAAGAGTCTAAAAGCGAAGAGAGTGCGCATTTCTAGTGCAGAAAAACGGGCCAAAGAGTCTAAAAGCGGAGAGAGTGCGCATTTCTAGTGCAGAAAAACGGGCCAAAGAGTCTAAAAGCGGAGAGAGTGCGCATTTCTAGTGCAGAAAAACGGGGCAAAAGAGTCTAAAAGCGGAGATTTTTTTTAGCAGTATTGATGTGGTAATACTGTATTTTGAGCAGTATTGATTCTGAAGGTATTGAAAGAGTCAGAGCTGATACCTGAGTGGTCGGTCCTGGGTCAGACTCGGTGCTGATGCTGAGCTCCAGGGCGTGTTTATTAGAGAGGCTGCTTTTAAAATCCGCTGACCTGAAAGAGTAAAAAGACAGAAAAAGACAGAACAAAAAGTTCAGCATCAAAGTTCTCTGAAATATATTTATATATTTGCAATAAAACCATTTTTAATCAGTAATAATTCACTGTAGTCTGAACACACAACCTTATATTTCCATATCTGGTGTTTTCTTGGAACTAAAGTCTTTCAAAGCTTCATAAATAAGTTAACAGACAACTACAAATGCTCTTAAATGATTCAGAATATAACATTTATTTTACTGAGCTCCAACGAAAAGTCAATGCTCCTACAAAACCAATCAACATCTCCAGAAAATAACAAAATCCACTAATATTACCAGAAAAATAAGACTTTATGTACAATACAGCAAAACCAGACAAATTACTAAAAAAACAAAGCACTATTTTATATATCCACCAGTCAATATATTCAGAAAAAAACTAAATCAACTAAATATTACCATAAAACAAGTCATTATACACAAAAAAACAGTCATAATCTTTAAATTATATGCTACCTCTGCAGTATATATTTACCAATATTTCTTTTAAGAAAATAAATCATTATTTCCAACAAAACCAGTCAAAATCACCAGGAAATAAGGCACTAATTTGACAAAAGTCTGTTAACATCAGTATAAAATAACAAATCAAACCATCTGTACCAAAGAATGCGTAATTATTTAAAAAAAAAACAAGGTCAACCAAGTCAAACTCCTATAAATACTAAAAAAGAAAAACATCCATCTGCAGAATATAACAAAACTAGCCAATATTTCCAAAAATTAAGTAATTATTACAACAAAACCAGACAAAATCACAAGAAGACAAGCTACTATTTTCCAAAAAATAAGTCATTATTTTGACAACTTAACTTAACCAACTTAACAACAACAAAAAGGCACTATTTTTTACATAAACCAGTCAATATCTTCAGAAAAAACTAATATTACCAGAATAAATCATTATATACAAAACAAAACCAGTCAGCATCTCCAAATAATTCAATAAATCAGCACAATATAACAAAACTAATCACTTTTTTCAGAAATTAAGTCATTATTTCCATAGATCTGTCACTATTTTTGACATCAACCAGCCAATATCTTCAGAAAACAACAAAACCAACTAATATTACCAGACACATCTACAAATAATACATTTTATCTGCAGAATATAACATAACTAACCAATATTTCAACAAATTAAGTCATTATTTCCATAAAAACCAGCCAAAATCACCATATTACCATAAAAATAAGTCATTATATACAAACGAAACCAGCCAGCATCTTATAATAATTGAATAAATCTGCAAAATATAACAAAACTAACCAGTATTACCAGAAAACAAGTCATTATTACAACAAAACCAGTCAAACTCACCAGAAAGAGTTTTTATTTCAACAGAAAAAAAGAAAATTAATAATTATTTAAAACAAATAATAAGGAGTTTTTGTTTCAAAATCACTAGAAAATGAGTTTTATTTCAACAAAACAACCTAACATCGCCAGGAAAAAGTAGAAATATCTCTTTATTTGCCCTTTTTTTTGCCTCAAATCTTCACAAATAAGTAAAAGGCAGCTAGAAATTGTCTTAAATCATTTATAATTTTTAGTTCAAATGTTAAGGAGCAGTTTTTTCTGCTGTAGATGGTCAGGTTTGTGGATTAGAGCTTAGATTCTCTGCCCGAACCCGACCTGACCCGAGGCCCGACCCGATTTCGGGTCGGTCCGGGCCGAGATTTCCCACCACATTCCTCGGGCCGGGTCGGGTCGGGCTCCAGAAAATAGTCTTAGATGTAGGCATCTGTTTTTTAATTATATTTTTATTTTTAAATAAAATAACGAAAACTGAAAGTGAAACTAAACTAATTTATTTATAAGTGCTGATTTCACTCCCGCAGTTGTACAGCGGGGGGTGTTGTGCCGATTCTGTCCGCGAAGGGGGAGTCGGATCAGCAGGGAGTCGGATTCGGCCCAAGCGCGGCGGCACCTCGCGGTCCGCGGTGTTAGTTGTAAGCGCTCGCGCTAGCCGCAAAATACAACAGAAAACACTGAGGGAGCTGCAGAATTCTGTATTGGACTCAAATATGAGCACGAGGAGATAAAAGAGAACCTTTACCTGTGAGTAGCTCACATCAGAACACACAAATCTCTCTCTCTCTGTGTCTCTCTCTCTCTCTCTCTGTGTGTCTCTCTCTCTCTGTCTCTCTCTCTCTCTCTCTCTCTCTGTGTCTCTCTCTCTCTCTCGCACGTGAACTCCGCGTTTGACCTGCAGCACTGTGTTTAGCTGTTCTTAAAAATCATTTGAATTAAATAATAGTTCTATGCTTCTATGTTACAGTGTTAATTAACATAATTATGATCATATTTCGCTCATTCAAACAGCCCGAAAACAGACAGTTTATGGGGCGGGGCGGGTCGGGCTCGGGCTCATGATGACAGTTTATGGTTCGGGTCGGGTCGGGCTCGGGCAGAACGTGCACGGGTTCGGGTTGGGTCGGGTCGGAATTTTTGGGCCCGATCTAACCTCTATTGTGGATGCGGTGGGATACGGCAGTGATGTTACAATGAAGAAGCTGCAGATTCAGCCTGAGGAAAAGCAGCAGAATGTAAATGTGACCTTGTGTAAGATCTGCACTGCTGCTGCTGCTGAACTGTCATTTACACCCAGATCATTATATACAGCTACTGTTTTTCTACAGACTGTCTCTACAGACTGTCTCAGTCTGAGTGCTGCCCATTCTTATGAAATTCATCACCGCCCAAATGGTAGAAGTGGTAGAATAAGGGGAAACTGGGGGTTAGATTTAGAATTAATGTTGGGAAGCTGGTTTTTGTGAATTATTTTGACAAGAAAAGTCAAAATCTCCAGACAAATAGTCATTATTTCAATAATATCAGTTGCTTTCACTTCTCCTTCAGTAATTATTTACTGACCACCAGAAAATAAGCCATAATTTTGACAAAAACAGTCAACATCACCAACAAAAAAGTAAATATGTCAACAATATGTCCAGAAGATATCAAAAACAATCAACAACAACATAAAATAATCTGTTCACTTTAACAGAACCAGACAATTTCTCTAAAATATATGAAGTTAATCAAATTAACTAACAAAGAAGTTAAATTTAGTCAACGCCATCAATAAAATATTGACAGATAAGTCAATATGTTTCAATAAAATGGCCAATAAATATCAAAAACAGTAAACACCACCAAAAAAATAAGCTGTTCATTTCAACAGAACAGACAATATCCCCCCAAAAAATAAAAGTTAATCAACATCACTAAATATAAATCAGATTATAAGTCAACACTGTCAATAAAACCAGTCAGAATCTCCAGAAAATTAGTCTTTTTATCAAAAATACCACTTAATTCCAGCACTCTTTTAGTGATTATTCACTGATCACTAGAAAATAAGCCATAATTTGTCCATATGTCCATAAAATATCAAAATCAAAATCAACACCACAAAAAATAAACAGTTATTTCAACAGAACCAAACAATATCTCAAAAAATATATAAACTGAATCAACATCACCAACAGATATATCAAATTATAAGTCAACATCTCCAGAAAATAAGTCTTTATTTCATGATACCAGTTGATTTCACCACTCTTTTAATGGTTATTCACTGAGCCTTAGACAAAAAGCCATTATTTTTACCAAAACTGTCAATGTCCTCCATAAATATAATAATATTTCAATAATATGTCCCGAAAATATCAAAAACAATTAACAAGACCAGATAAAGCAGTTATTTCAACAGAACAGACAGTATCACCAACAAAGATATCAAATTATAAGTCAACACTGTCAATAAAAACAAAAAAATCATGTCATGTTGGTAGAACCCAAGTCATTATTTCAGTAACATTAGTCAGAATCAATAAAAGTCATTAAGTAAACAAAAACGGTCAAAATTGCCAGAAAACAAGCCGCTATTTTCACAAAATCCAGTCAGTATCACCAGAAAACAACAAGACCAATTAACCTTACCATCAAATAAGTTATTATTTTAAATAAACCATTAAACACTAGCCAGCTAGAAGAACAAGCTAACACAATGGTGGCTCAGCTCTGTGGAGTCAAACGCTGCATCCTCCTTCACTTCTCCTGCCTGGAGAAAAATGAGAACAGCACTTTATCTGAGGAGCTCCTGCTGCTGCTCCTCACTTTATGTGGAGTATGTGTTTTTACTCAATTAAAATAGATAAACAAAAGCAAACAGCAATTATGCCTTTCAGAAAAGAGAGGAATAGAATTGCACAGTCGATCCACAGCTCTGAGAAAAGTTCCTCTTGTCGCCCAGAAGAGACCAGAATCGGTCCTGAGTACAGAATTATTTATTTAAAACAAGTGATAAAACTCCCTAAAACTTCTATAGCCTTGTTTAAACTTTTGTCTTTATGTCTTTTGTATTTAGGCCCATTTATAGTGTTTATGGAAATATGATTTAAAATATTTAGTTTTGTAAAGGAAGCTGTTTATTATATTTAATATATATTGTTTAATTTTGTGTAACAACTTGAACTCACTAGTAGCCTTAGTGTTTTATATTATATGTACTCCTAATAGAACAGTTAGACACAGACCTATATATATCAAAGCCCAGTTATGCAAAAAATAAAGAATAAAATAAATAATAATCATAAAAATACTGGGATATACTGTGAAACTGTAAGAATCTTGAAAAATACAGTCCCAACAATTTTTTGTTTGACTTTCATAGACTTTCATTAGAATAATTCAGGAGGATGAAGGATGTTGTATTTGTTCTGTATTTGCAGATCTGCTGTAGTAGGGATGACCGTGCTCTATCAGCCCTGTGACTCAGAGTGCATTATGGGTATAATTTAAAGCCTGAGGAATTCCTACCAGAGCAGCTCGCTGGAGGAGTGATGGGAGGTGCACTTCTTCTTCTCGTATCTCCACGTCCTCCCCCCATTAAAGGCACGGTCCCGGTGGAGGCCCAGGTCCTCCCACTTCTCCAGAGGAGAGCTGCTCACTGTAGAAAACAGTGGGGTGAAGTGTTAGCTAGCATACCGTTAGCATACACCACATAGTTAGCACATAGCTACAGATAATACAATCACATGGTGACCTATGCGCTATACAGTGTAGCTGGTTACTGTACTTAACCCTTTAACACCTGCTCAACATCTGCTGAACCCAACCTGATTGTGCCATCTCTACCAATCAGCAGATGTATGGTAGGCTAATGAAATTCACTAGAGGGTGCTCTGTCTTCCAGTACTACGCAATAGTAGTATAATGCTGACATGCATAGTGCACAGAGGTCACCAACTTTCTGCAGAATCCATACATCACTACACACCTCCAAACTTCACGTAGCTTCAGATTAGCTAGAACTTTGTGTAATGGAATGGGAAGTTTCCATGGCCGAGTAGTTCAATCAATCAATTAACCTTTATTTTAACTCGGATGTACATTGAGGGCAGCCCTCATTTTCAATATAGCCGAGCATTTACAGAAACAGGGATTGACATAACAGAGAAAATAAAGGTAAATTTAATTATTGTAAAATATCAGTAAATAAAATATAAAAAATAGATAAAAAATAATAATAATAATAATAATAATAATAATAATAATAATAATAATAATAATAAAAATTAATAAAAAAGAAAATTAATGATTATAATTAAGTATGGTTTAATTGACAAAAAAATATAATCAAAAGAAAGGAAGACTAATACAACAAAAATGGGTTAAAATTAGCTAAAACTAACTTGTAAATAAATGAACTAACAAAAATAAAAGCAATAATAATAAAAATAGTAATAAAAATAAAAGAAAATCAAAATAAGATAAAAAGCAAAAATACAAAACTATTAAAATAATAAAAAATATTAATATAATAACTATAAGAATAAGAATAATAAAAATAAAATAAAATGAAAATAAAATAAGGAAAGAAAATAAAAAAAGGAAATAAAACTAGAAGAAGAACTAAAATAAAGGTTAAGGATAAATAAGATTAAGTAAAACAGGAACAGGCTGTCTGAAGGGGGTTAGATATTAATAGTTTAAAATGATTGAGTGACACCAGTGAGCTGAGTTTTAGAGTGTCCTGTAGTGAATTCCAGCTCACTGGTGCTTTACTGTAGCTAAAAACAGTTCTATTCAAGCCGAACGCAATTCAAAGCATCAAATGCAGTGGTGTAAAGATCACCAACACTGGACTTTTGAGCAGTGGAGACATGTCCTCTTGAGTAATGAATCACACTTTCCATCGGGACGAGTCTGGGTTTGGTGGTTGCCAGACGAACGGTACTTGTCTGACTGCATTGTGCCAATTGTAAAGTTTGGTAGAGGGGGGATAATTATGATTTTCAGGAGTTGGGCTCAACCTCTTAGCTCCAGTGGAAGGAACTCTTGATGCTTCAACAGACCAAGAGATTCTGGACAATTTCATGCCCCTAACTTCACTGGAACAGTTTGGGGACAATGCCTTCCTGTTCTATATATGGCCCGCAAGCATGAAACATCTATCCCTGTGAGGTTGTTTGAACTTTAATGAATGATAATGAAAAAACAAAAAAAATAAAATGCTTCTCTGGTGAGCTTTTGTTTACCATCCTCCCCTGTCTCTCTCTCTCTCTCTCTCTGTCGCACTCGGCGTGACTTTAGTTTCTACCCGTTCTTGGGCTCCCTATCTCCTTATAAGGGCGTTTTTCCAGTCCGTGTACCAATTCACTAGCCGAGGCAGCAGTAGTGCATTGGACCGCGACCCTGATGGCACGGGTTGGATCCCGCTTGAGGAGGGGTGTGTATGTTTATTTATTTCTTCATTTTTTCTTGGTTTTACCTGCTTTGAGATCAACTGTTCTGCAATTGGGTTCAACAACCCTCTGGGCTGGAGAGCTACTAGTCTGAAGCGCTCCATTCCATTACACTTTATTTTACAAAACAGATTTTTTTTTTTGGCTTGTAAAATATCAAATTGAATTGCCGCCCCCTGATCAATGAGTTAAGAATGGAATGTAACTCAAGTTCATATGCGTGCTAAAATATAAGTGTAATTTTTTTTTTACTTTTAACAATTTAGAGTACTTTTCTGCTTTTTTTCTGTGTTTTGAGTTTTACTTCAGTATCTCTTCTTTAACTCAAATAAAAAGGTTTTTGGTTATTTCGTCCACCACTGATACTGTTCAGTAACAGCCCAACACTTAGCCCGAGGCTGATATCCAGCTGATAAGGAACTCAGGAAGGAGCTGATGGCTAAAGGCTAGTCCACCGAAAAAAAAACCTCTCACAATGCAGTCTTTAGCCTGAGGCTGTCCAAAGATAAGGACAGCGCGGCTCCTAGCTGAATGCTAAATTCAATAGCAGGGGATGAGAAAGCAAAGCAGCATTTAGCTTAGCGTAGCTTAGAGCTATCTCCTGAAAATGGGTTTAACAATGCATGTTGCTTAATGCTTTCCAGAGGATTATGATAAACCGCCGTGACATTTTACTTAGGACTACCCACAGAGCGTAGAGTTTATACTGGAAATATGCTTAAACTGGAATAAATGCATTAATGCTAGACTGAGGCTAGACTTCTATTTTAGTCCAGTGTGAGAAAAATGAAGAAACTGTGTACAGAATATGATAGATTGCTTTAAATACAATAATTTAATTCAATTTAATTTAATTTAATTTAATATAAAGATCTGTGTATACTGCTGAATCTTTCTAATCTATATGGTTTAAGATGATTTTGGTCTATTCTTTTGCAGCTATAACAGCTTTAAATCTTTCGGGATTGCTTTCCACAAGGTTTAGGAGTGTGTTTATGGGAATTTTACTAGAAGTGCATTGGTAAAGCTAGACACTGAGGTAGGTTGAGAAGGACCTGGCTCACAGTCTCCACTCTAATTCATCCCAAAGGTTTTCTACCAGGTTGATGTCAGGATTGTTCCTGCAAAGTTGGGAACATGAAATTGTCCAATAGGAATAAGTATGCTATGAACACCAAACTTTATACTTGGAATAATACAATCAGACAAATACCATTCTTCTGGCAGCTGCCCGACCCAGACTCGACTTTGGTCATGATGCTCAAGCAGCTTGGTGATATTGGCCATGCTGGTCAATAGACTGGTCAAGCTGGTCATGATGGTCAGCCAGTTTGTTCATGATGGACATGATGGTCAATCAGCTTGGTCATAATGGTCAACCAGCTTTGTCATGCTAATCACGATTGTCATCCAGCTAGTCATTATGGTCAATCTTGGTCAAGCTTGGTCATAATAGTCATTATGATTGACCAGCATGGTAATGGTGGTCATGTTGGTCAACCAGCTTGGTCATGTTATTCAACCAGATTTGATCATGATGGTCATGATGGTTAAACCAGCTAGGTCATATTGGTTATGATGGGCAAACAGCATGGCCATGCTAATCATGATGGGTAACAAGCTTGGTCATGCTAATTGTGATGGTCAACCAGCTTGGACATAATGGTTTACCAACTTGGTCATGTCAGTCATGTTGGTCAACCAGCTTGGTCAAGTAGGTAAATTTTGGTCAACCAGCTTGGTCATAATGGTTAACCAACTTGGTCATGTTAGTAATGTTGGTCGACCTGCTTGGTCATGCTAATCATGATGGTCAGCCAGATTGATCATGCTAGTCATAATGGTCAACCAGCTTGGTCATGATGGCCAATCAGCTTGGTCATAATAGTCATTATGATTAACCAGCATGGTAATGGTGGTCATGTTGGTCAACCAGCATATTCATGTTGGTCAACCAGCTTGGTTAGTTCGTCAACCAGCTTAATCATGCTAGTCATGTTGGTCAACCAGCATGGTCATGTTGGTCAACCATCTCAATCCTGTTGGTCATGTTGGTCAACCAGCTCAATCATGCTAGTCATGTTGGTCAACCAGCATGGTCATGTTGGTCAACCATCTCAATCCTGTTGGTCAACCAGCTCAATCATGCTAGTCATGTTGGTCAACCAGCTTAGTCCTGTTGGCCATTAGTCATGTTGGTCATGACGGTTAACCAACTTGGTCATGTTAGCCATGTTAGTCGATCAGCTTGGTCATGCTAATCGTGATGGTGAACCAGCTTGGTCATGTTGGTCAACCAGTTTGGTGATGCTCAGGTTAATAATTTTTTAGACCAACTAAAGCCTCAAACCCAAACCATCTTATCAAACTCATGTTTTTTCACCAGGCATGTAATGGATTGCTTTAAATATGCCCCAATTACAGTTCTTTTATATCAAATATAATTTATGAATTAAATGTCTTTCTCAGAGTGTGTATAAAAGCACACTTTCAGCTGAACAGAAAAATAGCTGAACAGAAAAATAGGAGACAAGTGAAGGATGCACATGTAATGGATTACAATAACAGATTAAAATCGCCCCCTAATGGAAGCTCTCGAAATGATTTAAGAGGAGAGAAAGGCTTACGAATACAAATCAATTTAGGAAATGGTCGCTTTACTCAGATTAAAGGAAACACCTTCACAAAATGAAGCCTGTGGGATTTAATCATAGTCATAGGTTAGTGGCTATAGAGAAGAATGGCCATACTTGTTGTGAGGTGTTATCTTGTGATAAAGTGCCCATGGCAAGGGAAATACATTTTATTTACATCTGCTGTTAGAGCTGCAAAAGTGACTCCCCACTAATGAGTATGGGATTGCATAAAAGCTCCTGTAAGCACACTTAAAATCCTTAAATTTTTCCAAAAATATAATTTGGTGTTAAGGAGCAGTAAAGCCACTGAGGTACAGCGATATATAGGAGTTTCACTGAAGTTTCTCCAGCACTAAGGCTAGGTGCAGCAGCATTAGCATTATCCGCTAACTGCAGTGCTAGCTTTTCCACCAATCAGAGGCCAGTATATTGGACTATAGTCTGCGTGTTTGCTGTCTTAAAACAAGCAACGTTGGACGAACCACTGGCGTTTATGTCCCGCTAGCGCTGCGGGTTAGCGGCTAATGCTAATGCTGCTGCACCCAGCCTTAGTGCTTGAGAAACTTTACTAAAAACTCACATTTAGACAAAATATTGGAAACCTAAGCTTACTGTAAATAAATAGAAGCGCTTTACTCATCCAAATAAACACATTTTAGGAGAGAAATCTGTGTAGATTAACATCCAGCACTCGTTTAACTTTAAAATAATATATTTTTTTTTAAGAATTACAGATCTGTTTACTTGGGCGCTTTCCCCAGATTTCCCATTAGAAGGGAAACATGGCGACACCCTTGATCACTTTGATGTAGGCATCCTTACTAGTGTTGCTTAATGCGCCTTGTAATCCGGTGCACATTATGCATGAAAATAGACCAAAAAATAGTATTTCATTGATGGTGCACTCAAGAAAAGAACCATCATGACAGTCCTACCACAGTGCAGCTTCTGAGGAGGCACTATATACCTGAATCCAGAGAGGCTCTCTCAGCGTTGAAGGAGCCGGTGGAGAATTCATCATTGTCCACTTGGATAAGCTCGGTCTCCTCGGTTTTCTTCCTGCAGAAGCTCCCCCTGGCGGAACCGGTTCTCCGGGGGCCACGGGGGCTTCTCCGGTCCCAGCTCCACCTCCGCTCTGTGGGCTCACTCAGGTCCACCAGGTCCAGTGCTGTGGATATGACTGGAATAAGAAAAGAATGGTAAGTGTTGGTCAGTAAGTAAGTACATAATATGGCTTATAGCAATAAATGAGGCTTCTCTGCTGAAGCTGGTCTAGTTGTTTAGGCTGGTTGACCAGCTTAGCTTACTTAACCAGCAGTTTTTACTTAAAGTGACTTTAAAGTGAAACGATGACAGTAATGCTTCCAACTAATATACAGGGGTTGGAGAATGAAACTGAAACACCTGGTTTTAGAGCACAGTAATTGATTGTGGTGACGGACAGTTCTGGTGGAAACAGGAGAGTTGAGGTGCACATTGAATTCTGCCGTGATTTGATCAGCCGTGGTTTTATGTTTTTTGGATACAACATCCCTTTCAGACAGCTTCCTCTTACAGCGTCCACAGTTAATCCTGTTGGATGTGGTTGGTCCTTCTTGGTGGTATGCTGACATTACCCTGGATACCGTGGCTCTTGATGCATCACAAAGACTTGCTGTCTTGGTCACAGATGCTCCAGCAAGACGTGCACCAACAATTTGTCCTCTTTTGAACTCTGGTATGTCCCCTATAATGTTATAGTGTGCATTGCAATATTTAGAGCAGGACTGTGCTCTTACCCTGCTAATTGAACCTTCACACTCTTACAGCTCTTACTGGTGCAATAATGTACAATTAATGAAGATTGAACACCAGGCTGCTCCAATTTAGCCATGAAACCTCCCACACTAAAATGACAGGTGTTTCAGTTTCACTGTCCAACCCCTGTATTTCATTGGCTTTGGTACAATATATCATCCATTTATGTAAAATTCTATAGTTAAATCCACTCTTCAATTCTTCACTCTTAAATTGACAGAAGTTATAGGTAAATTTAATAATATCTTCTGAATAATAAAACCTCCAAAAAGTAATGATTCATTAACAGACCTGCGGTTTAAAAGGTTAAATTGAACACTACATGCTATAATTGAACCCCTGAAGGCTGAACCCTGAAGAGCTTGAAGTACTTAAGGCTTACTAAAGAAGCTCTTACAGCTTATGAAAGGAAACACTAGCTTTATTAAGATAGTGGGGAGGAAAAGGTCATGTAAGACTTTCCAAAGTTACCCTTTTTCACAGATCCGAAGTGCACACATGACAAGAAAAGGACAGAGATGATGAATGTAAGCCTCTTCTGAGGCTCTGAGGGAGCAGCTGCTTCTTTTTTTTTATTGAAACTCTATAGAGCGAGTTCCTCCAAAAATGCTGTAACACACTTTTAGACTTTTTAGAAGATTTCTCTCAATGATTACAGCCACGCATACAGACCATAATAGACCATTGAACCAAAACAGCATGACCTACAAGCTTCTAAAACAGCTCCAACCCACAAAGAACTCTACATGGACCCTACAATACTTTTCATTGTGAAATACAGCTCAGAGATCACTTAAAAATGATGGAACGTAATTAAGAGGAAGATGGATGATCACAAGCCATCAAACCAAACGGAACTGCTTGGATTTTTGCAAAAGGAGTAAAGGCATAAATTTATTCAAAAGCAGTGTGAAAGACTGGTGGAGGAAAACATGGGGATCCAGGGTTATTCCACCAAATATTGATTTCTGGACTCTTAAACCTTTAACTCTTAAAATATGAACTTGTTTTCTTTGCATATTTGAGGTCTGAAAGCTCTGCATTCTTTTTGTTATTTCAGCCATTTTTCATGTTCTGCAAATAAATGCTCTAAATGACGTGTAGTGTAGGATAGTATAGAGTAGTTTAAGGTAGTATAGATTAGTTTAAGGTAGTGTAGGGTTGTATAGGATAGCATAGAGTAGTTTATGGCAGTTTAGGATAGTATAGAGTAGATTAAAGTAGTGTAGCATAGTATAGAGTAGTTTAAGGTAGTATAGATTAGTATTGGAGTAGTTAAAGGTAGTATAGGGTAATTTAAGGTAGTGTAGGATAGTATAGAGTAGTTTAAGATAGTATAGGGTAGGGTAGTCTTGGATAGTACAGAGAAGGTTAAGGTAGTATAGGAGTAGTTTAGTGTAGTATAGGGTAATTTAGGAAAGTGTAGGATACTATAGAGTAGGTTAAGGTAGTATATGAGTAGTTTAGTGTAGTATAGGGTAATTTAGGAAAGTGTAGGATACTATAGAGTAGGTTAAGGTAGTATATGAGTAGTTTAGGGTAGTATAGGGTAATTTAAGGTAGTGTAGGATAGTATAGAGTAGTTTAAGATAGTGTAGGGTAGTATCAGATAGTACAGAGAAGGTTAAGGTAGTATAGGAGTAGTTTAGTGTAGTATAGGGTAATTTAGGAAAGTGTAGGATACTATAGAGTAGGTTAAGGTAGTATATGAGTAGTTTAAGGTAGTATAGGGTAATTTAAGGTAGTGTAGGATAGAATAGAGTAGTTTAAGATAGTATAGGGTAGGGTAGTCTTGGATAGTTCAGAGTAGGTTAAGGTAGTATAGGGTAGTGTAGGGTAGTATCGGATAGTATAGAGTAGGTTAAGGTAGTATAGGAGTAGTTTAGTGTAGTATAGGGTAATTTAGGAAAGTGTAGGATACTATAGAGTAGGTTAAGGTAGTATATGAGTAGTTTAGGGTAGTACAGAGTAATTTAAGGTAGTGTAGGATAGTATAGAGTAGTTTAAGGTAGTATAGGGTAGGGTAGTATCGGATAGTATAGAATACGTTAAGGTAGTATAGGAGTAGTTTAAGGTAGTATAGGGTTATTTAAGGTAGTGTAGGATACTATAGAGTAGTTTAAGGTAGTATAGGGTAGTGTAGGATAGTATCGGATACTATAGAGTAGTTTAAGGTAGTATAGGGTAGTGTAGGGTAGTATCGGAGAGTATAGAGTAGTTTAAGGTAGTGTAGGGTAGTATCGAATACTATAGAGTAGTTTAAGGTAGTATAGGGTAGGGTAGTATCGGATAGTATAGAATACGTTAAGGTAGTATAGAGTAGTTTAAGGTAGTATAGGGTAGTGTAGGATAGTATCGGATACTATAGAGTAGTTTAAGGTAGTATAGGGTAGTGTAGGGTAGTATTGGAGAGTATAGAGTAGTTTAAGGTAGTATAGGGTAGTGTAGAGTAGTATCGGATACTATAGAGTAGGTTAAGGTAGTATTTGAGTAGTTTAATGTAGTATAGGGTAATTTAAGGTAGTGTAGGTTACTATAGAATAGTTTAAGGTAGTATCTGATAGTATACAGTAGGTTAAGGTAGTATAGGAGTAGTTTAAGGTAGTATAGGGTAATTTAAGGTAGTGTATGATACTATAGAGAAGTTTAAGGTAGTACACGGTAGTGTGGGCTAGTATAGGATCATATAGAGTAATTTAAAGTAGTATAGGTTAATACAGGGTTGTATAGTGTAGTATAGAAATTATAGCATACTATAGGACGTTTAGGGAAATTAGGATGTTTGGGGAATATAGGGAGTATATGGTACTTTAGATTAGTACAGGATAGTGCAGAGTATTGTAAGGTAGTTTAGGGTAGTATGGGATAATACCGGGAGTATAGACTATTATTGGGAATATAGAATTATATAGGATACTATAGGGATTGTAGAGGTATATAGGGAGTTTGTATAGGGGTAAGTATAGGAAGTATGGGATAGTTTGGTGAGAATAGGGAGTATATGGTACTTTAGGGTAGTATAGGGTTGTATAAGGTAATACAGGGACTATAGAGTAAGATGGGGCAATAGCATAGTATAGGGAGCTACATAGTAGGGAATTGGTGGTATAGGGAATATAGGGTTGTGTAAGATAGGGTGTTTAGGGAATATAGGAAGTAAAGGGAGAAAATGGTAATATAAGGAGTATAGTGTAGTATATGGAGTGTAGTGTTTAATATAGTGGAGTATAGTTGGTGGACATGTGGAGATCCATGCATTTTGAGTAGACATGACAAGCTTGAGCCGTGATTGGTCAAGATGCTCACAGTTCACAGTGAAAAACACAGTGATTTATGAAAGGGCTCATTTGCATATTGCAGCCCACCGCCATATCAGTTCTGCAAAGGCCAGAAACGTGCTAACATTTACCTCTCAGAGGTCACACCTATCACCACTGATAACAGACGTATGCTTTCATTTACATTCTGTGTACAGTGCGGATTATAAATCTTTAATCCACAATATTTTTATGTAGAGGAGGACATTTAGTGGTGATTTTTGTGCTGCACAAAGTCCATCCCTCACTTTTCTGTAAATATTTTGTATATATTTGTATGGGACAACACTGTTTTCCAACATGATAACGACCCCAAACACACCTCCAAGATGACAGCTGCTTTACTGAGGAAGCTGAAGATAAAAACAATGTAGGTACCATATTTTTATGATTATAAGATGCACTTAAAGTCCTTTTATTTTTTCCAAAAATTGTCAGTGCACCTTATAATCCAGTGCATTTTATGTATGAATTCTAGCAGTCAGGTATTAAAGAGCAGTAAAGCCACTCAACTGGAATACAGTGTTATACAGGAGTTTCAGTTTAGTTCCCCAGCACTAAGGCTAGGTGCAGCAGCATTAGCATTAACTGCTAATTGTAGCGCTAGCTATATTGGACTGTAGTCTGCATGTTTACCGTTGTAAAACAAGCTATGTGGAAAAACTGCTAGCTGATAGCACCATGGGTTAGTCAAGCGTTATCGAGAGGCATTTACTCCCCGCTAGCGATGCGGTTAGCGGCTAATTCTAATGATGCTGCACCCAGCCTTAGAGCTTAATAACAGATTTATGTACTTTCTTAAAACATATTAAAAGTACATTAATATTATGCTTTGATCATACGTTTTAAAAAGTACAATATAGTGTACCGGTATTTAAAAAAATAGACTACTATGAAGCACACTTTTAGTTTAATGTAATTCAATATACTTCTAAAATACTTATTTTTCTAAATATACTTTTGTACATTTTTAGCAAAGTGTGCTAAAAACAAGTTCACTTACAGTACAGTAGTTCACTTGAAGTACAATGTATCATGTATTTTTTTTAGAAAGTAAATTAAACTTTATAACACGCTAAAAATTATAGTACATATATTAAAATATATTTTTATACCCAATGAAGTATAGTACTAGAAGTGTGCTACTTACAAAAGACAGAAACAAGAAGCATATTTGTACTCTAATGTAAATAAAGATCACATATATTTAACATAAATTCTTATTACATTTCTAATATACCTGGTGTATAATAATAGTGATACATTTGTAATAATACTCATTAAATGTATTATAATTTTATTGTAAGCATATTTAAAATATGGGGTTACATACATGAAGTACTATGCTTAAATGTTTAAATGTTACTTAAGTATATTTAAAATAGCTCAATTTTAGTACAGTTAAGTACACTTAGCACAATCTAAGTAAGTTTTAAGTAACTTTTGTACTATTTTTATACAATTAAGGTATAATAAATACAAATAAAACTGTTTTAACACTTTTTAAATATACTGATTAATAATAATGTGGCTACAAGAACACTTTAGTGCACTATAGCATAATGCTTACTATACGTTAATCTAGTTTTTTGTACTAGTGTGTGTTTAATACATTACTTTTCAATGATATTGTAATATTTTGAGATGCACTAGTACAGTGGATACATGTAGAGTAGAGGTCTAATAAGCGAGGAAGACCAGCGGAGAGGAGAAGCAGATGATGGAGGAGGGTATGGAGCAGAGTGAACAGATGAAGGTGGAGGAACCTGCTGTGTTGGAGGTGACCGGCCGAGTGGCTCCATCACTCTTCCCCTCGCTCTGGAAGTCGTCGATGGAGGGGCTCAGTAACGGACGGCTCTCTTGGTGCTCGCTACCCAGCTGCAACACAGCACAAAAACAACACAGCGCCGTTATACTCCACCTTCTACAGCAGATTTACACTCATTTCAGACAAAACTGACTTATTTTGTTTGTGTTAAATAAGCCATTGAGACACTGCGAGCCACTGCAGCATATTATAGCTGATGTGAAGCTGTGGAATGATGGCGGCTGATTGCTTAAATGTACCCTACTATTGACTTTCAGAAACTACAGCGCCTGCAGAAAAAAATCCATCCGATATGAGTTGGTAATACACAGTTATTTTTAGATATTGATCTGAGATCATTTATCATATGTGGCTATCTCTGTCAGCGTTGCTCTTATTGACATTTTTTTTAATCTGATCATATGATAATGTACAGTTAAACACGGTTGAAACTTATATTTTAAGTGCCATCCTTTGGATTTCTAATGCACTTTTTGGTTAGCTTTAATTGATTTAATTGATTTTATAAGATTATGGCATAATATATAGCTACTTCAGCTTTAAAGGTCCAATCAGGGACTTGCTTACTAGCTAGCTATCTAATGATCACTAAAACAACCTGTACATAGTTCTTCTACCATTCCTTCTACCTAGATTACAAATTAGTGCCAGTTCCATCATTAGAAAGCTTATCAATGTCAACTTCCCTTGATGTTTAATTTCTAAAATAACTTTTATAACTATTTTCTTAGTGTAGCTTAGCTACCCAACTACCACCACAACTAATTAGCACCCATTCCACCACTATCTTGTTAGCTGGGTGGCTAAGCTAATGGAATACCCATAAGACAAGCAGTTTTAATAATAATAAGCTGTGTGCATAATGCTTTTATATGTTAAGTGTGTTTATGTGTAGTTTCTCTACTGATGAAATGGGCACTAATATGTTAGCTTGGTAGCATGTACTCTGTCCCCTATTGCAGCTCTAACAATAACGCTGTGTACAATATGATACTGCACACCCCTAACCGTGATATATTACCACATATATTACCATATTACACAGGCCTAACCTCATCTATACTACTCTACGGTAGTATAATCCCTATACTACCATACCCTCTCTATACTACCATATATTACATGTACCACCCGATAATACTCTATATTACCCTATAAGCTATACTACCCTATAGTTTCTTATACACCCCTATATTACCCTACAGTTCCTTATATATTCCCTATGCAACCCTATCCTCTCTATGCTACCATATATTACATCTACTATCGATAATACTCTATATTACCCTATAAGCTACACTACCCTATACTTTCTTATTCTCCCCTATACTACCATACTCTTCCTTATATATATATATTCCTTATGCTACCCTATCCTCTTTATACTACCATATATTACATGTTCTTCCATATACTAATGTTTACTCCCCTATACTACCCTATAGTCCCTTATGTTCCCTATACTACCCTATTCTTTCTATACTACCATATATTACATGTACTGCCCTATACTACTCTATAGTGCCCTATAGTTCCTTATACTCACCTATACTACTCTATAGTTCCTTACACTCCCTATACTCACTATATTAAACTATACTCTCCATGCTACCATATATTACATGTACTTCCCTATCCTAATCTACAGTATAATCCCTATACTACCGTATAGTTCCTTATACTCACCTATACTAAACTATTCTCTCTATACTACCATATATTGCATGTACTTCCCTATACTACTATATACTCCCCTATTCTACCCTATCCTCCCTATAGTACCATATATTACTATATGTACTACCCTATACTTCCCTAAACTACCTATATGTCCTCTACTACATCATACTCTCTATATTATTTTATACTCTGTATACTGCCTATACTTTCTTATCCTCCCTATGTAATAATACTGTGTACAGTATGCTATAGATATAAAACCATATATATTACCATATAAACCTCTTACCCTTTTGGTTTTAAAAAAGCTGCCCTGCTGCATTAGCTGGTCTGTCTCTACATTGTGTAAATCTATACCATCCATTCCAGCTTTGGATTCCTGCCCATTAAATTTATGTCGACCACTCAGAAGCACAAAACAGCCGGACAAAGCCGTCCTTCACCCGGCGCGACACTGACCCCACATATAATACAACATATAAATCAGCAGTAACTCCAACACGCTGACAGATACGCCATGTTTTTTACACAATAGCAGATTCTGTAGGATTTACCACAGTTTTAATAACAGGTACATGTTCCAGAGGTTAAGATAAAGTCCTACTCTTCAGCAAAAAGAAACAAAAATAGCCAATCAGCTTGCTTGCTGAGATCTGAGAGCCACGACAAACTCACTCAAGATACTCAAGATACAAACAAAAGATAAAACTTAATTTAATGTCTCAATTAATTATTATTTACAGCATTTGTAAGCATTCAAATTGAGTAATGTTTAATATTATCTTAACTAGTGCTAATTAATAAGTAGATGAGAGATAATTTTTTTAAATATTTAAAAAATGTTTTTTCACTATAGTTCTGTTAATATATGTACCCTTATTATAAAGTGTAACCTATCTGGTTTATATGTTAAAATGTCTTTCCAAATACACATAATTTTAATTCTAACAGTGTGTACTTTTACCATGTTAAGTATACTTTTAAAAAATTAAATGCACTTTTCTTTTACCAAAAAAAAAAAAAAAAAAACAGAAAGGTCTTTAACCTAAAGAATTTGCATTGTCTTTACAAAAAAAAAAAAAAAACAGATGAAACAGGTCTGACAATAATGTACCAGTGTTTTATTGCAAACCAATCTACACTAGTGGAGATCTGCGCAGGCGCAGTAGCCACAACGAGCTACCACATCCAAAATAAATGGAATCCAGCATTTTATACAGTCATTTTATAAAAAAAAAACTACAGATACCAAAATGTGCTTTAACCTAAACCTATTTACTGATAACACTTTACAATAAAGCTACATTAATTAATAGTACTTATGCCAGAATGTCTTAACTAATTATACTAATTATAACTAATTAACTAATTAACACTTTATTATTCATTACTAAAATTTTAATCTAATGTCTCAATTCATTATTATTTACAGCATTTTAAGCATTTAAATTGAGTAATGTTACATATTGCCACTTAATTAGTGCTAATTAATAAGTAGATGAGAAATTATTTTTTAACTATTTAAAAAATGTTTTTTCACTATAGTTCTGTTAATATATGTACCCTTATTATAAAGTGTAACCTATCTAGTTTATATGTTAAAATGTCTTTTCAAATACACATAATTTTAATTCTAACAGTGTGTATTTTTCCATGTTAAGTATACTTTTAAAAAATATACTTAAATACTTAAAAAAAAGATACCAGAAAGGTCTTTAACCTAAAGAATTTGAAAAAAACAGATGAAACAGGTCTGACAATAATGTACCAGTGTTTTATTGCAAACCAATCTACACTAGTGGAGATCTGCGCAGGCGCAGTAGCCACAACAAGCTAAAATAATAATTTAAGATACTCACATCCAAAATAAATGGAATCCAGCATTTTATACAGTAATTTTATAAAAAAAAAAACTACAGATACCAAAATGTGCTTTAACCTAAACCTATTTACTGATAACACTTAACAATACAGCTACATTAATTAATAGTACTTATATCAAAATGTCGTAACTAATTATTAACTAACTAATTAACTAATTAAGAGCTATATAATTATTAATTACTAAAGTTTTAATGTAATGTCTCAATTCATTATTATTTACAGCATTTTTAAGCATTCAAATTTAGTAATGTTACATATTTCATAAGTAGTTGAGATATTACTTTTTAACTATTTAAAAATGTTTTTTTTTTACTATAGAACTGTTAATATATGTACCCTTATTATAAAGTGTCACCTATTTACTTTAGATGTTGGAAAGATAAATGAGTTAGCTAAAGACTTCGGAGTTTATGGTGTTACTGGTGTGACAATAATTTACCTGGGCACTAGTGGAGATCTGCGCAGGCGCAGTAAATGTGCATTATTGAGCCAAATGTTTTTTTCATCAGATTTTAGCAGTGATTAAACTATGTGTCTAAAATCGTAATCGTAAGTTTTAGTTAACTTTTTGTTTTTAATCTTGTTTTGTTTAAGCTGTTTTAGTTATTGCATATTTATATTTTACTCTTGTATGTGTTCAGTTTTATTTATTCATCTGTAGTTGCATTTTTATTAGTTCTATTACCTTTGATTTTTTTTACTTATGATTTTATGATTCCTACTGTTAAATTCTTATTTTTACCTTATTTGTTTTATACCTTAATAATATTTTTAATATATATATATATATATATATATATATATATATATGTTAAAATAATTATCTTATAGATCTTATTAAAATGCTCTTTTTATAGTTTTTTTTTTTACTTATTTTATTCTATTTACTTTTTTTTAGTCTGACGTTTGGTTTTCAGTATTTTGGTGTATTTTGACCGCAGAGTGACCTGACTTGTCTATAAAGACTTTGGTTTGGCTCAGTTCTGACCGTAAGTCACCTTCCTCTCAGGCTTTTGTGAAATAAAAGAACAGCATGAAATTTTCACATTTCTCCTTTTTGTATTTGCCACGTCCAATTCAGGACCTACAAAAGCTGCACAGATTCTCCACTGTAACGCTGATTATATTATGAATAGAGAAATCCACGACCCGAACGAACAAAACCAGAGACGCTCCAAATCCCAAATCCCAGAGAACAGTCTGAGTCTGCTAGAATAAGAGTCTTTCTACTGGATCAGATAGAATTTACACACTTTACACACTACAGAATTTAATTTGAATTAATATTATTAATTTTTTTTAGAAGAAATGTGTAAAAAAAATAATTTATTTATTTTTTTATTTAAATATGCACCAACAAAATTAATAAATAAGTGCTTGAGAAGACTTGATTTATGAATTCTGAATTAAGAATATTAATGCTGTTATTGAGAAGTTCCAAAATTAAAAAAATTAAAAATAAAATCATATATATATAAATCAAGTCCCTCCTCAAGGTAACATGTCCCAAAATTAAACTTACATTTTCTAAATCCAGTCAACCAATAAAACGTTGATTATTTTGATGCATGTTAAGCTTCATGTTTTAAAATGTTAAAAAATATTAAACATACTTAATAACCTGACCGTTTTTCATACATTACTTATAAATCAAAACAGAAAATTAATGTGTGACTCTTATAAAACTGCATGTTTTGCTTTGAAACTAAAATAAATAAAAATCAAAATAAATTATTTGTATCAATTAAATGATCAAATAAAGTCAAAATTATAATAAATCAATTATACCAATTATAATTAAGATACAAATTCTTAAAACTAAGAACATATCTAAATATATAGCTGTTGTAAATGTTATTATTCACATATAATCACGCTAAAATAATCCTTAATAAGCTTAAAAAGTTACAAAAGAGTTGATAAAATCAGAAGGCTTTTATTTTGTACAGATTGTAAAGCTTATAAAGGTCTGTGAAAGGCAGTATTTAAGTGTAATGTGTTATTATTGTTATAATTATTATCAGTATTTTAATAAATATGCGCATTTAAAAAGGAATGCCTAATTAAATCTTTTTATAATTATATTTCTATTTTATTTTTTCAATTTTCTTCCCAATTTTGCACGCCAATTACCCAACTCACTCATTACAACTCCCTCTATCACTAACACACCAGGAGGGTGAATAAGACTAGCACATGCCTCCTCCGATACATGTGAAGTCAGACACCGCCTCTTTTTGAAATGCTGCTAAAGCAGCATTACTACGCTCGAAGGAAAGCGCAGCGACTCGGTTCTGATGCTTCAGCTCACAGACGCAGCCTTGTGCTGATCCTCATCACCCTAGGAGTGATGAGGGGAAAGAGAGAGCGGCATCTACTGTACCCACCCAGAGAGAGCAAGGACAACTGTGCTCTCTCAGGGCTCTGGTTGGATACTGGTTCTGATACATCAGCTCACAGATGTCCTGTGCTGCAGACATCACCCTTTAGTGATTATGGGGGGAGAGAGCGCCATCTACCCACCTGGAGGGAGCATTGCCGGCAGCTTGACGGCAATTTAATCTTAAGAAAGTTCTACATTTAAAAGCCCTGCTCCTAAGAAATTTGCTGAAACGTATTTACTTAATTTGGTTTTTATTCCAATTTTTTTTTTTTTTCGGCCATGCATATTGCAGTTTTAGATCTTTGAACATTTTAGGATAAACACGACGAATGAAAGTTCTCACAAATCCCATGCAGATGCCACAACATGCAAAACAACAGCAATTAGCATTAAGCATTCAATCATGCAGTGCTAGTTAGCATACAGTGAATATAGCAGCATGCAAAAACAGCTAAAAACAGCAAAAATCATCCAACAGCTGCTTATGGGGAGCCAAGCATTCATTGTGGACCATAAATAAAGATTATTAATAGAAGACTATTCATAATTTCAGTACCAGTCAAAAGTTTGGACACACTTTCTTATTCAATGTTCAAATGTTTTTTTTTTTTTTGCTACATTGTAAATGAATACTGAAGTCATCCAGAACATGAAGGAACACATAAGTGTTAAACAAACCAAAATACTCTGTGAAGAAGCATTTAGGTGCTCTTATATCTGGGGAGCTGTTAACTTGCGGTTTCTGGGGCTGATAACTCTGATTGTGCGGCCCTGATGAGTGCCAATTTCATCATTATCAACTTTTTTGATGGTCTTTGCGGTGACTGCACTTGAGAATACTTTTAAAGTATTTTTTTCCTTTACTTAGTTGAGTATTTCTTGCTTCTCATAATATACTATTGTATATTATTTTATTCTCATAAAATACTATTGTATATATACTCCCTATATGCTGTTGTATACTATCATATACTGACCTATACCTCCTTATACTAGCCTCTACTACACTATACTCCCCAATACTCTAAATACCAACCCTATACTACCCTCCATATAGTCCTCCATACTACCATACAAACCCTTTATTACTATGTACTCCCTATACTACTCTGTACTCCACTATACTATACTGTCTATATGGCACTTTACTAATCTATACTACTCTATATTCCCATATCCTACCCTTTGCTACCCTATACCATCATAAACTTTTGCCCTGTGATTCACTATACTTTCCTTTACTACCTTATACTAACATTACTACCCTACACTTCCCTATAACCCCTTTATTACAGTATACTTACAGTATACTATTCTATACTATATTATGATCTCTCTTCTTTTTTTATAATAGCCTATACTACTCTGTGCTACCTATATTTGTGATATAAAAATACAGTATACTCCCCATGCTACCCTATGCTCTCCTATACGTCCCTTTAGCCTATAATGTCATCTAGCAATCACTAACTTCTGTATGTGCTTAGTTTTATAAGTAAAAATAATAGTTGCGTTTTTAGCAATTTTATTACCCTGGATTTTCCTATCTATGACTTTAGATTACACTATACTCCATGTACTATCCTATACTCCACGTTACCATATATTCCCTATATTATTCTATACTTCATGTACTACCATATACTTTACATACTACCCTATACTCCCTATATTACCATATATTCTCTGCATTACCCTATACTCCCTATATTACCCTATACTCCCTATATTATTCTATATTTCATCTATTACCCTATACTCCCTATATTACCCTATAAATCACATACTAACCTATACTTTACATACTACCCTATACTCCCTATATTACCCTATATTCCCTGCATAACCCTATACTCCCTATATTACCCTATACTCCCTATACTGTTCTATACATCATGTACTACCCTATACATTACATACTACTCTATGCTTTACATACTACCCTATACTCCATATATTACCCTATACTCCCTCCATTACCCTATACTCCCTCCATTACCCTATACTCCCTATATTACCCTATATTCCCTGCATAACCCTATACTCCCTATATTACCCTATACTCCCTATACTGTTCTATACATCATGTACTACCCTATACATTACATACTACTCTATACTTTACATACTACCCTATATTCCATATATTACCCTATACTTCACATACTACCCTATACTCCCTCCATTACCCTATACTCCCTATATTACCCTATACATCACATACTACCCTATACTTTACATAATACCCTATACTCCATATATTACTCTATATTACCTGCACTACCCTGTACTCCCTATATTACCCTGTACTTCACATACTACCCTATACTCCCTCCATACTTCACAGATTATCCTATACTTCACCTATTACCCTGTACTTTACATACTACCCTATACTCCCTATATTACCCTATGCTACCTATATTACTCTATACATCACATACTACCCTATACATTACATACAACCCTATACTCCATATATTACCCTATATTCCCTGCATTACCCTATACTCCCTATATTACCCTATACTTCACATACTACCCTATACTCCATATATTACCCTATATTCCCTGCATTACCCTATACTCCATATATTACCCTATACTCCCTCCATTACCCTATACTCCCTATAATACCCTATACATCGCATACTACCCTATACTTTACATAATACCCTATACTCCATATATTAC